>NC_090258.1:40482224-40524724 GCF_037325665.1 Littorina saxatilis
TTGCGAAATTCAGATCTACCCCAACTTCGTGCATTGATCTGAGCAATAAAATGTAGATGCGATAATCTGCGAACATCTCTTCAACACAATCTGCATCTTGTCCCATCGTGATTTCTGTCGGCAAAGAACATGTGGTTCTCAACTCACAAGACCAATTTGTCATCTTCCAGTGTGAAATTCTGATCTGCCCCAAGTACGTGCAATAAAATGTAGAAGCGATAATCTGAAAAAAATCTGTTCGCGTGAACGCTGCCACGTTGTCATCAGTCCAATGTCTTTTATCCAGAGCAGGGACGAACACACTTTTTCATCAGCAGTTTGTTATGTTTATCCGCAGACTGCTTTCCATTACTTGTCTGTTTTAGATTGACTCGTATGGTTCTTCAGCCAGGCAAGAAGTGCTTGTTTACAGTGACACGTTCTCACGCACGACATGTCGTAAATGCAAGTTTTAACGATTGTTTATTATTGCACTGATAGAGAATGTCGATAGTTGTAAACTTCTGACATTTCCTAATGTTTATTTCATTAGTTTGCATACGGATATGGCTAATAAGTGGATAATCTGTTACGACACGAAACGCGTTCTAAATCCGGAAAGGGAGGCTACTCCAGCGTACTGTCAGGTGTGTTCTGATACCTTAAACGGAGCAGTTTTGTACACGAGAGCAAGAGACTTTCTCGACAGTACAGGGAAGTCCTTCCACAGAACACTCTACCTCTGACTCAAGAAGAAGAGGAAACCCCCAAGGCAACAGAGAAACCAGGCATCCAGATCTGCACCAGTGTTCCACATGTTACCTCAGGAGAAGATCAGAATGACACAGCTCGACAGGCACTCACCTTAGCCCTGATCGACGAACAGTACCCAAAAGAGGCGTGGATCCATGTATACACCGATGGATCAGCAACTAACGCCGTGCTCAATGGAGGTGCAGGCATTCTCATCCAGTTCCCTGGGGGACATACAGCTACATCCAGCGTTGCCACTGGCAAACACTGCACAAACTATAAAGCAGAAGCAGAAGCTCTCATGCAGGCCGCCTCCTTCGTTCAGGACTCCGCAGACCCTTGCTACCAAGTTGTCTTCCTCTCGGACGCCCTTTCAGTCCTTCAGGCCCTAGAGAACGACAAACTCCCACAGCTGGCCAAAGCATTACAGATGGTCAGACAAACCAGAAGAGTTGTCCTCCAGTGGATACCAGCACACTGTGGGATACCAGGAAATGAAAGGGCCGATGAGCTGGCAAAAGAAGGAGCCGTGGAAGACCAACCTGAAAACAGTGTCAGCTTTAGTGAGCAGAAAACAATCATCGAGGCATTGATGAGGCCAAGGACAAACAGAGATGACTACCACACAATGTCCAGAGAGCAGCAAGTCAACCTCATCAGACTGCGTACTGGCCACAACAGGCTCAATGCTCACATGAACCGAAAGTTCAAGCTGGCGCCATCACCAACCTGTGCCTGCGGTCAAGAGGACCAAACAGCGGAACACATCTTACAGCGATGTCCCTTACTAGATGAGGAACGAAAAGAAGTGTGGCCGTCACCAACTCCCTTGCAGACCAAACTATACGGCAGTCGACAGGAGTTGGAGAAAACGACAACATTTATCACCAGTGCTGGACTGATTGTGTAACCTCTGCGAACGCCAAGAAGAAGAAGAAGAAGTCTCTTGACTAAATGTAAAATGCATATTTTTGTGATGATGCACTTTCTAAATATCACTGTTTCTCTTTCCCCAGTCTTGTAGCTGTTGTAGTTAACAAGCTCTATATTTTAACTTTGAGACTTCTGTTCTGAAAAAAATAGATCACAATCTGATGTAAACCTCTAGGTAACGCAACCCTAATTTCCTTAATATTAATTATTATACAAACTTACTTAACAATTTGTATGTCATCGAGAGCAGCTGGTGCAATTTTCTTGGCAGCATGCCCCTTCCACATACATTTGTAGTGTGAACAAGTTTTGTCTGCTGGCACAGTGTCGATTCCTTCAGCCATGTAGTGTGAAGCAGCAACAAGTGTGGCAGCCACATGGTTGCAAGACTGTCCTTTCTGGGTAAAAACAACAATACACAATCAAATTCCGTTTGTCTCATCTTGATTTTCCTTAGCCTGCTAATAACAATTAACTTTATCTTTCCTAGGAATTCCTACAGAGAGCTTGTAAGCGCATGCTGTTAATATCTATAAAATATATACCGGCTCAGAATGAAATTTGATCTTACTGCAGTGATATCCTTCATTGACAAGAGGATTCAAAAACTCATTTGTACACACATTAAATAAAACTCCGCACTCAGGTAGCCTACCTGGTATATTGAACATGCCTAGCCAACATGGCATGGTCTCCTGGAGATACTGATATAAACATGCTGCTCATAACTTTGTTAAAAAAAAGACAGCTTTTGCATGCAGACATTTTCAGTAGAGAATTATGAATCTCTGTGTGTGTTTGTCACTTTGTGTGTCATGCATTATATGACTGAGTATGAAAACTGATTGTGTAAGATACCAAGTAACGCAGCCATCAAGTTAATCCCACAAAACATAAAAGGCCAACAACACTTAGTTACCCAGCAACAGAGACTATAGAGTATACAGAGACGCTCCATACGGTGCTGAAAAGTGAGACCGGAAGCCAAGTGGCGCCACCACGCGGAAACATGGAACAATCTACTTTCTCTTTCCACAGCAGTAGTGATATCGTGCTGCACAAGCATGGCCGCGCCAACGCGAAAACGCAGTGGGGCATGGTGTTCGGCCATCAGTTGCTCAAACGTACATGCCAATGGCATCAGGATGTTCAAATTTCCCAAGAAAGAGAGCAGGTGAGGATTGTTTCTTCAATTTTTCTCTCGTTAAATGTTGGAAAATCAGTAAAAGTTGTAGCGTCGAACTGCGTGTAGATCTATTCTACCGGAACAGTGAAAACAGTCCAAGCTGTGCATGTTGGTACTAGTTTCACATATATAAGATTTATTTCTCCTCTCTCATTTTATCTCATTTCGAGAGAGAGAGAGAGATTGGATTGGATTGTTTACTCATTTAGGCCATAGCCCCTTATGACGGGGGTGAACATAATACAATGACATAATGACATTTGCACACAAATCAAATGAAATAAATCATACACGAACTAAGACATTACACTTCAAATAAAATATACCGTAGGCTTACATGAACTAAGACATAACAACACTACGTAGCCGAAATGCTTTGTACACATAAGCTGACAACTTTGGAACAATACCTTCATTCACAGATGCCATAAGCATATAAAACTTGTGTAAACTTGGGTTTCTATAAAACTTATCAGGAATAAACTGGCATCGCAAATCACGAAGTGCGGGGCAACAAAGCACAAAATGAAACTCATCTTCCTTACTTTCCCTGCACAATGGGCATAACAACATATCCGCATCGTATCTCTTATATCAATTAACGTGCACAAATAGTTATGTTATTCCACCTCGGAATCTTGCCATAATAAGGGAGAGAGAGAGAGAGAGAGAGAGAGAGAGAGAGAGAGAGAGAGAGAGAGAGAGAGAGAGAGAGAGAGAGAGAGAGTAATTAATGTTATTCTTTTGCTTGTGACATACAGATGCAAACAATGGATACAAAACTGCAGAAGTCGAAGAGATGATCGACTGAAGAGGAGCGTGGGTTATGTACAAAGAAATTGCTACCTTTGTATTGATCACTTTGAAGATATTCAGTTCAATCATCCAGTCAAGAAAGCAAAAAACGGTTAGAAGTAATGGTGGACTCAATCGTAGTTCAGAGTGCTTTGAGCAACTGTGAAGAGGAAGACGACCACTTCCTCCTCAGTCTCGAGACTCTCCAGCAGGAGGATGGCCACTCCACACCCCTTGAAGATGTACCTTTGCCTCTCCAGTACCAGTCAGGCGAACACGCAGATATACTCAGGATGGCTTTCGCCTTTCCAGCTGATGACCTGTCCATTCAGGAGGAGAATATCCTGACATACATCTCGGGCTACATCCCCAGAAAGTTGACAGGAAAGGTCTGTTCAGGTTGTCGTGGGCTTTTGGTCGGACCTCTCAGGGGTGAAAGGAAAGAGATTTTTCTGACCAAGAAGCAGCTGCCTGACATGAAAGGGGAAGGCCTGACCGTTCCAAGCCAACAACTCGTTGAGCTGATGGAAGTGAGTTTCAAAAAGTGTCAGAACAAGAATCATTCTTCGCTTGGAGAAAAACATGCATGGGTCACTGACCTGTCCTTCTGCGCAGTGCAAGCTCAACAATCTGATTGTGCAGTTGTTCACTAACATCAGGCTTCATTTTGTTTTGAAGGACAACAACAACAGATTTTCTTCTTCGTCCAAGCGGAAAAGTCGAAAACTTCTCAAACTGGAGTACTTGTGACGATGCTGTTCAAAGTGTCATCCAGTCGGTCTGTACCTAGTTAATTAATTTCAATTTGTGTGTGTGTATGTGTGTGTGTGTGTGTGTGTGTGTGTGTGTGTGTGTGTGTGTGTATGTGTGTGTGTGAGTGTGTGTGACTGACTCAGAGAGAGAGAGAGAGAGAGAGAGAGAGAGAGAGAGAGAGAGAGAGAGAGAGAGAGAGAGCTTTCTGAACAAGAAAGAAGCAACTGAAAAGAAATAAGAAAATCATCGATAGATCAAGATTCTTTTAAAGTCAGCTTGGTCACAAGAATCTGGTTTAAGTTGCTGTATTTTACAGTTTTCCTTACATGATAACTTCTTAGCTCCGTGTAATTGACAACCCATTTCAGTTTCGATGTGCTGGGACGACACCAAATTGACTAAATGCCTTAGTTACCGATTTAACCGGGAACTATTTCGTTAAACGATTTATTCCTGACATATTTTCTCAGGCTTAACTAACCATGTATTCAGTATATATTTGTATTTGATTTATAAAACACACACAAATAACGACGGTTAGTTCGTAAAAAGAGACTGACTTGAATCATGTTTGCATAACTACAGCGATGCAGCGAATATTGCCTAAGAAAATTTTAATTAATTTTAATCTGTACCATTTTCTGCGGTGTTTTTATGGTCATTTAATGTTCACAAACAAACATATTTTTTCATCCAGTTACTTTTTGCAGCAGTCAGCCGGACAGAACAGACAGTATGTTAATATAAACGTGTAATATAAACACAGCCGACAGCAGCCGCCTTGTACCTTGTGCGGCAGGCCTAGGGTGTGGCCAAGGACTACTAAAGGGAAGGACTGGCACAGTCTATGTTCAGCCTTTGCTAGCAAAGGCCATTGCCTCTCTCACTCTGTTTGTCTATCATTGCTATTTTTCTCTCTAAAACTAGCATTTAAGGTGTCCTAAAGGCTGTTCTTAACCAGACGAACCATTGGTTCGCCGAACTAAGGTTCGCGAACCATGGTTTGTGTCTTAACTGGGTGAACTTGTTCGGCAAACTCAAGGACTAGTTCGGCCAGTTAAGACACGAAACCTGGATCGCCGACAAACGAGGGGAGCTCACTCCGAGTCGACAATAAAAGCAAGTAAGTTATTCCCCTTCCAAAAATGGCTGCCTCCAAGACGAAATCACCGATTGAGTGGTAACTCCGTGCTGGTTGTCGATTTGGGTCTCTCCTTCCCACTTGATCATGGTGCACGAAGCCTGGTAATCTTGAACTTTAGTGTGTTAAATTCATAGCTCAGAATCGAGTGGCATACTTTACTTATTTTAGATCCAAGTACCTGTAATCAAGCCCAAGAACATTTATCATGAAATTAATTGACGGATTAAGCTCCAAACCTAAGCATAATTAATTAATTTGGTTGTTTGATCGGCGAAAATGGCGTAGGTTGTCAACCAAGGGACTTCAATTACACGACAAAGTTGCCTCCCCTGTCCGCTGACACGGATAATTCCTTCTTTGACGCATGTAAACAAAATGCATTCGTACCAGAGTACGCTATGATTCGTACAGTTCATCGGAGTTCATTCCGTGACTTTAAAGGGATCTAAAAGACTTGTTATGATTACAAGTGCAGGTTCTCCAAATTTGGAGGCTTGAATGCCTCTGAATTATGAGCTATGAATTTAACACATTAAAGTTCAAGATTACCCGAAGCCTTCCATGTCATTTACCCTCCTGGGTTAAAGGTTATAAATTGATTCGAGAAAATAACATGACTGGTATGGACTGATCATTGTGTCTACCGTGGAGCCATCGGGGTTCTATGGGAAATGCTACACACAAAAACTTGCCTGTGAAAAGGGAAAGACGGTGACCAAAAATAAATGATGATAGCGATATTTCTAATTGTGGATCAGCAGAGTCGAGAAGCATACATGATGTTTACCAAAGTGTGTGTGCGTGTCTGTCTGTCCACGTGTGTGTTTGAGCTCTTTTCGGTACAGAATATGAGTTTGGGGATTGAGTGAAGAGGGAGACCTAAAAAAAAAAACTACTCGGTATTTTGGTTCTTTTTATCACAATTCAGTCTGTTTTAATTTTCAAGTTATATCAGAAATTTTCTATTTGCACTCATACACTGGAAACAGTTTAAGGGTCTACAAATAGTACTACTGAACCAAAATCATCCTGTTTCTTTACGTTTTGAGCAATTCAGTTGTCTTGTTTTTTTGTTTTTACAAAATTTGATTCCTCTTCATTCTTCTCAAAAAAAAGCTTTCATTGCGATAAACAAAACATTACTGGATAGACATTTTCTTGGAGAACGTCTGTATTAGCAAGCATTTAAAGTAGGAGGACGATATGGAACGTACGATAAAAGGATGTGCTTTAGCTTTCTGTCTCATCATTTATAAATGTTGCCCTTCAATCACACACACACACACACACACTTTTGATCCAGCTCCAACCATATTTCATAAGGCTTTATTCAGGGTTGTCTCTTGTTCTTAAACATCCGATTTCTAAGCACACGTCTGTGCTGCAGGGCCGGACCCAGGGGGGGGGTTCCAGGGGTTCCGGAACCCCACCCCTGGAAAAAGCATGTACCTTGCTTTGAGTGGATTTTTGTTTTACTAGTTTTAGCACCAAAACAATGCTGCTCTTAACCCTCAAAACAAGGCCCAGAATGCACCAGATTGCACAGATTTTAACCGTTTTTCAAAAATTTTCCGGGGGAGCATGCCCCCGGACCCCCCTAGTTCGCAGCAGGCGCGCGCTTGTGGCTTCGCCACTTTGCTGATTTGCCCCCCCCAAAAAAGGAGGAACCCCCCCCTTACAACTCATTTGGTCCGGCCCTGGTGCTGAGAATATGAACATGAACCGATATGAACATCAATGTCAGCCGCCTTTTTATTATGAAATAATGTTCATTTGTGTTCCAAACACTTCCGAAGAATACTTGTTGGTGTGTCTTCAGTCGCCCTGACATCATCACAACTCGACCCTGTCCTGCAAAAATACAAATATATATACAGGGTGACACCCAAACATTCAACCCAAACAAATGCTTATTTCTTTAACATCTGTTGACCGAATTAGTTATCTTTCTTTTTTTCTTTCTTTTTTTGTTGGTCCCTGTCCTGTCCTGTCTTGTCATGCCTTGTCTTGTCTTGTCATGCCTTGTCTTGTCTTGTCATCCCCCTATTGGCCTACTGGCAACCTTTTCCTAACTTGTCTTGTCTTGCCATGTCTTGTCTTGTCTTGTATTGTATATATACATTTAGCATACATTTGGGTAAAGGTTTGCGAAGAGGTAAGGGATGTAAGAGAGAGAGACAGAGACAGAGAGAGAGATGGTGGTGGTCTATGTTACATTACACAGGTCAACACAGTTGCAAGTTCATAGGTTAAAGGCTGCTCTTTTCGTAGCGTTCATTAATTAATTCCTATTGTTTACATGTGCCAATAATGTTATAAAACTGTACCTAAGGGGATATAATAACGATTGGCTGTAGCTTTCAAAAACAGAAAAAATTATTTCAGTATTGCAAAGTGGTGTTGATAGTGTCGAATGTAAACAGAACAGTCTCAAAGTGAAAGTGGATGTTTTCCGGAAATTGCGAAGTTAACAAGAATACAGAAAAGCGCGCTTTCCTGCTTAGCACAATCCGCTACCGCGCTAATCTGGCGTGTCAATATCACTACGTTTTGCACGTGGAAGGTGAGCGATTTCCTTCACGCGGGGATTGACGAAGCTGTACTGTCTGTGTTGACGGTCTAAAAATAGCCCAAGCCCTGGAGAACTGTTTCTAAAGATAGCAATAAACTTTATTAAGAATTGATTATTTCTTGTAATTGGTAAGGACTTCAAACCTAAAACTTTGCAGGAAGCTTAATTTATACATCCCCGCAACGATGGGAAAAGCCCTGGAAGTAAGTAAACTAATTAAATAGGACTTTGTCAGCCTTTAAATGAGGGGTTATTGTGTATAGTGAGGAAATAATTTTCTGATGTATTTTTAATTCATTATTGGTGTTTTATGCAAAACGTACGGTCAATATTGAAAGTTTAAAAAAGGTACTGCCCTCACATTAATACGAAGGCGGGATCACAGCTGGATAAGACAAGGTACGGCAATTTCGACCCGGAGGTCTCTTTCAGGGCGCACAGAGGATGAGACAACACAGGAGAAAAAAACACAAAAAACCCACAGATAATAGCACACGGAAGGAACGATTACAGCAGTTATAATTAAATTACTTTGTGGGTCAGGGTGTTTTAGGAGTACTGGGGAAACCCCTTTTAAGACCTTAAAAAATGTGAGAAAATCAAGTCTTAAAATGGAAGGGGTCTAAAAATGGGGGTAATTTACAGGTTATGAACAGAACATCTTCTTCTTCTTCAGCGTTCCAGAAATTCTGGTGACGTGTGAGCTCGTTTGCCCATTTGGCTTCCCCACACTATACTCTGAGAGCATAGTCAGCTTCACTCCGCTTTCGTTGAGTAGGCATGCTGGGTATTTTCGTGTTTCCATAACCCACCGAACTCCGACATGGTTTACAGGATCTTTTCCGTGCGCACTTGGTCTTGTGCTTGCGTGTACACACGAAGGGGATTAAGTCACTAAGCAGGTCTGCACATAAGTTGACCTGGGAGATCGGAAAAATCTCCACTCTTAACCCACCAGGCGGCAGCGACCGGGATTCGAACTCACGACCTCCCGATTAGGAGGCTGACGTCTTACCACTGCGCGCCACTTCACCCGTCACAGAACATCTAAAGAAGCAAGATCTTAAAAAGGAGGAAGTCTGAAATGAATGGGTCTGAAAGGGGGGTTCCACTGTGGAAAAGTACCTGTCAGTTTACCTGTATGTATTAGGACCGGGTGGCCGAGTGGTAACGCACTTGCGAGAGGTTGCGAGTTCGACCCTGGGTCAGGGCGTTAGCAATTTTCTCCCCCCTTTCCTAACCTAGGTGGTGGGTTCAAGTGCTAGTCTTTCGGATGAGACGAAAAACCGAGGTCCCTTCCGTGTACACTACATTGGGGTGTGCACGTTAAAGATCCCACGATTGACAAAAGGGTCTTTCCTGGCAAAATTTTATAGGCATAGATAAAAATGTCCACCAAAATACCCGTGTGACTTGGAATAATAGGCCGTGAAAAGTAGGATATGCGCCGAAATGGCTGCGATCTGCTGGCCGATGTGAATGCGTGATGTATTGATAAATCCCTGCGCCTTGAATATGTGCGCGATATAAATTGCATAAAAATAAAAAAAAATAAAAAATTAAAAATCCCTGCGCTTAGAACTGTACCCACGGAATACGCGCAATATAAGCCTCATATTGATTGATTGAATAAGACCACCCCTGACATGCGGCACATACCAACTATCTACAAGTGCTTTGTGTGAACAGTAAAAAAAATTGTTTTCCTTTTTGCGAATTCATTTCATTAAACACAACAACAACAAAATTCATCAAATTCCAGCTGAGCAGAACGGCTTTCACAATTATCACTGGGCCTTTAAAGGCATGTTCCTCACCATATTACCCAGCATATCAGACACCACATGTTTGACTAGGTTTTTACATGGGAACAACAAGACTATACAGGATGGTAAAGAAAACCTCCCTATTTTCTTTTTAATCACATTTTTGACTACGAAAAAAAAAGAGATCAAAAAGGAAATATGGCGCTTTTTTTTAGACACCCCTTTTTACGTCCAGCTTCTTTTGGTGGAGATTCAAGTTACAGACACATGTGAAATTCATTAAGCAAAAAGGTTCCCACTATGCACTGCCACAGAACACAACCAGGTTATTAATGTGCGGTACAGTGTATAATTATGTTTAAGTAAAAGGATGCCCTTCTTTTGTTTAATTGGAGCATCTATGATGTCTGACATTTTGGTTCTAACGGTAAGGAACGTATGTTTAGGCTCTAATAAGGACAGTTTGTCTTGTCAAAAGCCTCATGCATATTCCTTCCTCCCCATGCAAGACTTTCTTTTATTTGAATATATATCTGCCTTTATAGTACACAAATCAAATAAAAAGGTCGCACTCTGCGCATAGCGACAAAAATCGCAATTTTACCAAGAAAACCTCACACTCTTTATGTGGAGAAAGACCCTGACTGTTGCAGTATGTTATGCATTTGAAAACATCTGAAATTGTGTACTTGAATTCTACAGTTTGATCAGTTCTGTGTGTTTAAAAAGTTACCTTGATCATTCTGACATGCTCTTGCTCAAATCACATCCCAGACAATATTGTAGACTCCATTGATAGACGCTGTGGTGCATGGGAGAACTGCATTCTGAGGAAACGAAAAAAATATACACTGAGGAAGAACAGTCACAACAACATTTGCAGCAGCAACAGGCTATATAATTTTATTCAAAGAACACTTAAATAAGGTAAAATGAAAATCAGTGTTGTGTCAGTAAATTTGATTTGGGGGAGATGGAAGGATTGGGGTGGGGGTTTAGAGGCGGGGATAGAAGGATAGCTGGGAACCGGGGAAGGTGGGGTGGCTAACACAGTTTGATCATGTAATGACTGGTACAATGTTTAATATATCTAAAAAGGCAGCAACTCTGTAATGCATTATGTGAACCAACTTCTCCATAAACTAAATAAAGATCAGTAAAAGTTACCTCTTTCATTCTGGAATCTTTTTGGTCCCATCACAGCTCAGACGCAGACTCAATGGACAGATACTGTAATGATGAAAATAACACCAGCAATTTAAGGGAGAACAAGAATTATGCAGAGAGGAAAAACAGTAATGAGTAAGAACAACAGCAGCAGCAGCAGCAGACTCAATACTCTTACTCTACATAACACTCTCACTGAATGACTGATTCAGTAACTAAATCCCAGTGAAGTGCAAGTGATCAAAATTACTTATGTAAAAACAGAGAAATAGAGAGAGAGAGAGAGAGAGAGAGAGAGAGACAGAGACAGAGAGACAGAGAGACAGAGAGAGAGACAGACAGACACAGACAGACAGACAGACAGGCAGAGACAATGCGAATGTGTGTGTGTGTGTGTGTGTGTGTGTGTGTGTGTGTGTGTGTGTGTGTGTGTGTACATGGGAAATGCAGTGCCATTGAAAACAAACACTTGCTTCATTTAAATATCAACAGTTATACAACATAAGAGGCACTAGAAAAGTTGTACATGAAAATAAATGTTGCTCTTGCTGATGGAAAAAGAGCAGGGGGAGAGGGTCGATGTTGCTTGCACTTGCAGATAATTATGCACTAACATCCAGCTGTTTTTCTGGGTGTACTGTAACCCTGTAATGTTTAAGCAGAAATGTTTGTGGATCACGTTATGCTTCTGCTTTTAGATCAGTTTGAGTATTTGCAATATTACCTGGATCATTGCGGCATCCTCTTGATCACATCACATTTGAGACTTTGACCTATATAGACTCCATGGGCAGACGCTGAAGTTATTACAAGGGCATTCTGAAAAATGACAATACAAATGCAGAGATGTAGAACTTTACATTACACTTACAGAAGCAACAACCAGAGAGCTGATTTATACAGGTAGAGAGAGAGAGAAAGAGAAGAAGAAGTAAAAGAAAAAAGAGAGCATAGAAAGAGAGAGGGGGTGGGGGATGGGGCAAAGGGAGTGTGTAATGTGACGTGAGGAAGGGGAAGAGCAATGGAAAATGAAACTCTCAGTACTTTTAATTTATATTAACAGTTATGGAACTATTTGAGCACTCCCCATAACCACAAACAAGGTACAGACGGCAACATATATGTTGCACGGAAGGGTGGGGGTAGTTGGACTGGAGAGTGTTGTTATGGGTTTAGGGTGGAGCTGGGGCGGAGTGTGTATGTAACTTGATAATAATAAGCATGATCAGTTAGTGCTAACAACTATCTTGATCTTCACAGACATAAATTGCACAATGATTTCACCACCATGTACCTTTATTTTTGCCCTTGAGTTAGGTGGAAGACAATGTTGAGTGGTGAACGCAAGTTGTATTGATCACTGGGTCATCCTGCGGTCCGGGCCATTGATCTGCACATTGCACCAGCACAAACAAACACAATGTTATGATCTCAATCAGCCTGCATGGTCAATCATGAATCTAAGAACACAAACACTGTCCAGATCTAATTGAAAACGAGATCATCATTACTTGGGAAATTCAATGAAAATCTAGCAGTCAACGAAGCAGATAGATCTGTCCTTGCGATTGTTGTTGCAAGCAGATAAATGTGTGAACTTCCTTATCTCAACGTTATCATTCAACATATTGATATTTTGCCTGATGGATGTTGTGCCGATGAGATAAACAAACAATCAAAATCAAAGTCATAAACTTTTGAAGAAAAAAATTAAACAAATTGAGCAGAAAGAATCTAGCTTACTGCTGTGCTGATTTCGACAAAATCAATGCGTTTACATGCCGAAGTCATTCCTGCTTTTATTCATATCATACTAGATGATCCTAATGCACAACAATACGAAAACGAGCTCAGCGAAATGAGTAACACTGCCTCACCTGCACTAACACAATGCTGCAGAAGCGAAGGTCGTCTACGACTGGAAATTTCGAAGTCGAACAGCGGCGTTTTTTCACTCTCAGCGGTTGTCTTGCTCGGAAAAGTGAAAAGCTTAACTTGAAATCGAACGGAAGTCACCATTCTACCTTTTCGTTCAAGCGTTGTTTTTATAAAATCTCAGAAAATGTAATTTTGACTTGGGTGATTTCGTCCGCCATTGAGATTCAGTTTTTCAATAATTTGTCTTCCTCCTTGGCAGAAGAGTCAAAGGTTCGGCCCGATCTTCAAGGTTCCCAAGACATGACTTGCAAACCCCGAACCTAGTTCGCCGAACCTCCCAAACCTAGTTCGAAAACTCAGGTTCGTCTGGTTAAGAACCAAGACAAGTTCGCCGAACCAGTCTTGAGGTTCGCCGAACCCCACGAACCTAGTTCGCGAACCAAAGGTTCGTCTGGTTAAGAACAGCCTTAAAGGTTATGATCAAGTGTTTGCATTATCTTAGTTTGATTTTGTAAAGTTTAAATAGGAATTTTGTGCCAACATTGGGTGTAGAGGGTCTCTCCAGTAGCACACATTCATACTATAGTATTAGCAATTTGAACACCTGTGCCTTTCATTTGCAATAAGTGTTTTGTACAATGTTTTAGACATGATTTGGGAAAACAACCTGACACAACCACCATTAAACACCCATTTCAAAACTGTGTACAGTGAAACCTGTTAAATTGCCTGTCTCTCTAAGAAAGTAAATTAATTTAAGTACTGAATTTTTGTTCTTTATTTAAATGTTATGATTTATATGATATCGGTTTATCTATCATGTTAATGAAAATATGAGAATTTGATTAAGAAAAGAAAAATACCTATGAAGAAGGAGAAAGAGTAAACAATAAGGGTTGTACTCATACTTGTAGCAGACTGAATGCAACAGAGGTAGACAAACAAAATTAACAAAATTAAAGATTAAACAAAATCAGCAAAAAAATCCCCACGATTGCAACTTGTTTACTCGTTCAGTTGAGTGTTTGTGTTAGACCGCCTCAGTCTCTCAGTTGAGTGTGTGTGTGTCATACCACCTTGTTCTGTTGAATGTGTGTGTCATACAGTCTTGTTCTGTTGAATGATTGTGTTAGACCGCCTCAGTCTCTCTACAAAGTGTGTGTGTCCTACCGCCTTGTCTCTCTGTTGAGTTTGTTTGTCAAACGCCCTTGTTCTGTTGAGTGTTAACTGTTTGTGTTAGACCGCCTCAGTCTCTCTGTAGAGTGTGTCACAGTCATACCACCTTGTTCTGTTGAGTGTGTGTGTCATTCCGCCTTGTTCTGTACAGTGTTTGTGTTAGACCGCCTCAGTCTCTCTGTTGAGTGTGTGTCATACAACCTTGTTCTGTTGAGTGTTAATGTGTTATACCGCCTTGTTCTGTTGAGTGTTTTTATGTTAGACTGCCTTGTTCTGTTGAGAGTGTGTGTGTCATAGACTCATACTGCCTTGTTCTGTTGAGTGTGTGTTTCATATCGCCTTGTTCTGTTGAGTGTGTGTGTGTGTGTCATACCGTCTTGTTCTGTTGAGTGTTTGTGTTATACCGCCTTGAGCAGTCTCTCTACAGAGTGTGTGTGTCATACCGCCTTGTTCTGTTGAATGTTAATGCTATACTGCCTCTTTAGTAGTCCTTGGGTGTGGCTCTTTTCCCGCGCTGGGCTGGCCGGTCTCAGTTTCGCACCGCAGCGCAAAGAAGGATGACGCGTCTCTGTATACTCTATAGTAACAGCTATTGTGTTTTCAGCGTAGCAATAGGGTCCGATATTTAGACGAGACAAGTCTAATGGCGACGAGTCGAAGACGAGTCGCATTATACTTGTTCGAGTCTAAATATCGGACCCTATTGCTACGCTGAAAACACAATAGCGATTATATAGCTGTTCTGACCTTGATTTGTTGTTCCAAACTTACAAAAGGACAGTTTTTGCGTCGATGCGTTGATCTCAGGTTTTGATAGCAGACGCCGTTTCTTATGCGCATTAGTTTTGCGCAGGCGCCACAATGCGAGCAGACGGCAGCGAAGTCATTTTCAGTTTGGGTGAATGGCATTTATACTTGTCTCGTCATGAAGCGAATTGTTCATCCTCAGTTATAAACGACTACATGAATGTTAGTGCCATGAGCTGTACATCAATACTTCAGAGGGGAAGTCTTGCTACAATGTCCACGTATCATTCTTCTGAAGTTCGATAATTGTTAACAAACGATTTTCGGATACACTTATGAACAAAGTATCAATTGTCAACTGTCTTTCCCGGCCGTACACTCCAATCCCTCCTCCATCTTCCCGTGAAGGGGGGAGAGCGAGAGAGAGAGAGAGAGCGAGAGAAAGAGAGACAATGACAATGACAATGACAATGGCAATTCTTTAGAGAGAGAGAGAGAGAGAGAGAGAGAGAGAGAGAGAGGGAGAGAGAGAGAGCAAGAGAGAAAGAGAGAGATAAGGAGAGAGCGATTGAGAGGTTCAAAGTGAGAAAGTGATTGAGAGGTGCTAAGAGAGAGAGAGAGAGAGAGAGAGAGAGAGAGAGAGAGAGAGACAGACAGACAGACAGACAAAACAGCACACACACACACACACACACACACACACACACACACACGCACACTCAAAGGGAAGTGTCTGTCGTTTGAACATGTAGTATAGGGCTATCGACACGTAGCGCAATCGACACGTAGCGCGACAGTACATTGGTTTTTCAAAAATAGTAATATCGACACGTAGTTATATGGAGACGTAGTGATAATGGCACGTGCGAATTGTGGCAATAGCACTACGTGCCGATAGCACTACTCCTTTCAGCAATTTGTGTCGATAGCACTACAGAAAATAGCGCAAACGATACGTAGCACAAATGACACGTAGCGCTAGCGGGATATATCCCCAAAGGTCTGTATAAAATTCAGAGTATAAAAATATATATGTTGGTTTAGGGTAACCTGACCGACCCTAACACTTTTTTTTCATTTCTCAAAACAAAAACACACTTTTGGCACATTTTGCGAACCATACCGAGACTATGTAACCTCCTTTAAAATCGACTAAAAAAATGTAACGTACACGCCCCGCCGTCGCTCAGACTGCGAACCTGGCAGTATTACCCTGTTGGGTAACTTCTTTCACATCAGAAGTGGATCAAACTAGAAGTGCTAAACTACAAATACGATCAGTCGACACGCGGTGATACATAATTATGCCCTTTGACCTTTTCTTTGGGGTATCCCGTACTAAAAATAGAATACGGGATTCTTGGAAAGCTGTTCCAGGGCACTTACGCACTATATTCGATTTTCATTACACGACTCAAAACCTTTGGAATAAATCAAAAATCTATATATATATATACGACTTGTATCTGTCTGTGTGTCTGTGTCTTCGCGAATTCCCTAAAATCATATCTAAAAATATAATCATCAATATAATAAATCCGAGTACATGCTGACACAGTTATTCAAAGGACACAACCCTTATATCTATTAAGATATTTCATTTAAGGATACTCGATCCATTTCAAAACTTTAGCTGACACATATCACAGATCTAACAGATCTAACGATCCACCATTGAGGCCGCAAGGACTGCCTCAGGAAAGAAACTGTTCCTGAAACGAGAAGTCCTGCTCTTCAGAGCGCGGAAGCGCTTGCCTGACGGGAGGGGCTCGAACAGATGGCTGGCTGGGTGAGATGAGTCTGCCACTATACCCCTAACTCTCTTTGCTAAACGTGAGCTGTACAGTGAGGCGACTGACGGAAGTTCGCAACCCACAATACGAGACGCTTGTCTGACAATGCGCTCCAGCTCTTCCTTGTTCCTAGCACTGGCACCGCTAAACCACACGGTGACTGAAAAACACAGAATGCTTTCTACAGTAGCCCTATAGAACTGCTTTTGGATGGCTTGGTTCAGTCTAAATTTCTTCAGCTGTCTAAGGAAGTGAAGCCTCTGCTGACACTTCTTGATAATGGGCTCTGTGTTTTTGTCCCATGTGAGGTCGCTCGAGATGATTGTGCCTAAAAATCTAAAGGAGTCTCTTGCATGATGTGTCGACTCGTCAATTTTTGAGTTTCCCCGCTCGTATTTGTGTTTTGTACGTTTTCTTGATCTCATCATCAATGTAGTCGCGGTGATACCCATGCTGCCATAGGGCATTTCACAAAAGCTGATGTTACTAAAAAAATAGAATGGGTAATTCTGAGAAATTTTACGCTGGAAGTACTCAATAATTATGCAACGTTTAGATTATTCTGATTCATTAGATCATCCAAATCGTTTGGAATGAATAAAATACAAGAATTACGAGTTCACAAAATTAAAAAAAATAACAAGTCGCGTAAGGACCCGTCGCGATATAACCTTGAACGGTTGAAAACGACGTTAAACACCAGATAAATAAATAAAGAAAGAAAGCGTAAGGCGAAATAACAACATTTAGTCAAGCTGTCGAACTCACAGAATGAAACTGAACGCACTGCATTTTTTCACCAAGGCCGCATACTCGTAGTTTCGTCAGACCACCGCTCGTGGCAAAGGCAGTGAAATCGACAAGCCAGAATAGTGCGGTTGTGGTCGCGCTGAGCAGGATAACACGCTTTTCTGTATCTCTATTCTTTTTAGCTTACTGAGTTTGTTTTTAATCCAAACATATCAATGATTTAGTCAAAACTTGACTAAATGTAAAAACCGTCGAAGAGGATCGACCTGTGACAATCGTCTGGCCTATGTAAGGAAGAAAGAGCGATCGGGCGCTTTACAAACTGAGCTAACCTGTCTCACGGTTGGCGAGGGAGATTATAACTTCAAATATTCCTTGTGTGTATGTGTGTGTGTGTGTGTGTGTGCGCGCGCGTGTGTGTGTGTGTGTGTGTGTGTGTGTGTGTGTGTGTGTGTGTCCGCACGGGTACGTGAGTCTCCTCTTTCGTTCCCTTTCACGCAACCCCCCCCCCCCCCCACACATTTTGTTTGGTCTACAGACCTCAAAACTGCCGCTTTTCATTCCCCTCGGGTAGCTTCCCTTGCTTCTCTGTCTTTGTCACCTGTTGGTTTGTGCAGTGCAGTTGTTTTGTCAGTTGTTCTCCTCTTTATTTGTTCTATCGTCTTTCTTCTTTTTTGTGTGTGTACTTTTGTGTTTTTGTGCCTAAAGAAGACCCTTAGGTCGAAACGTCGCCGTTATTCGTTCCGTGTTCGTCATTTTAACGTGAGTACATTGCTTTTTGGTCTTTCAAATATTACACTTGAGTTCTCGAGCGTGGGGTTGAGTATTGACTCGACTCGAGTTTTCGAGTTTCCGAGTCTGCGTTCGTATTTGTGTACTTTATATTCCCTTTATTTCACTGTTCGAGGCAAGTTAAGTTAATAACTGACCCTATGCTCCCGTTCACTTCGTTTAAGTTTGGAAAGCAAAATCAAGTAGCGTTACTTTCAAGCGTGACTGACATTATGTTATTGTCTGGCTCCGAAATGCATTCACCAATCGCAGAAAGGCGCTGACGTCATTGCATGAAAGGATTTCCCCTACCCAGACTGCAATATTATAGATGACATATGTTGGAATTAGGTCGGGACGACGACGCTCAGTGGGCGGTTCGTTATAAAAAGAGAAGCAAGCGGTTTTTACGGGCGTGAGGGCTTGTCTATCCATACTTGTCTGCGCGCGGTGGGAAACAGAGCTGACGCTATGCCGGTTCAAAACACGACGACTAGGCCCTTGTCATGGCTTTAAACCGACAAAACCAGGTGCTACCGTACACCACCGACGAGGCAATCCACCAAATTTTAATAATCAACAGAGCCAATGAAGAGTGATATCAACTTGTAGTTCTCATTTACTTGTGTTTACATCTGATACCCCGACGTGATTCCATTACAGTCGCGACCTGCAGCGAGTGAGGGACCCTACAGTGGCAATGAAAACCAGGACATGCTTCAGACTGGCTGTAGTCTTCTTCACCTTCTCTTCCTTCCTTTTGATTCTTCTGTCATCCAACGCCACCGATCACTTTGACAACGGAATCCAGTATTTGGACTTCAGCCACTATTTCCTCCGTAGACCAGGTAAATGGAAAGAACCAGAATGATTGTTTTCAAAAATGTTCAGCGGTGATTTAAACAAAAAGAAAGAAGAAAAAAGTTGGTTTACCGAACGATTAACTGTACACATGTAAATTAACGAAATGTTTACCTTACACAGATTCGTTCTTTCTTGTTTCTTTTATGCTTGATTTTGAAATGTTAGCAGTCTTTTTGGGTATGGGTTAGGTAAGGGTTTTGTTTCGGATATTTACAGCAGTGTTTTATGGATATTTTGTTTTTGTTGTCTGAACCGATTTGTTCTCTTCTTCCTTCTTAATAGCAAAAACGAAATGTTTTCTTCATGTAGTGTGTGTGTGTGTGTGTGTGTGTGTGTGTGTGTGTGTGTGTGTGTGTGTGTGTGTGTGTGTGTGTGTGTGTGTGTGTGTGTGTGTTTGTATTCAAGCGTATGTACACTGTGGTTAGGACACCGATTATGGCTTTTCCTAAAACACCTATCCCTTTGTTATCAAGTTTAGTATCAGTGTACTTCTTTTTGTGGCTTTGCCCTCTGGAGTCAAGAACCAGAAGTTTGTCTTACAGGTCTGTCGTTTTTCTTATCTCATTATTTTCTCGGCCAAAATAAGTAGAGAGTGCATGACAACCTCTCTGTGCTTTAGGAAAACAGACAAACGTGAGGATGCTTGATCAGCGTCTTCTGGGTAATTACCGTAAACAAAACAAGTCGCGTAAGGCGAAAATACAATATTTAGTCAAGTAGCTGTCGAACTCACAGAATGAAACTGAACGCAATGCCATTTTTCAGCAAGACCGTATACTCGTAGCATCGTCAGTCCACCGCTCATGGCAAAGGCAGTGAAATTGACAAGAAGAGCGGGGTAGTAGTTGCGCTAAGAAGGATAGCACGCTTTTCTGTACCTCTCTTTGTTTAAACTTTCTGAGCGTGTTTTTAATCCAAACATATCATATCTATATGTTTTTGTAATCAGGAACCGACAAGGAATAAGATGAAAGTGTTTTTAAATTGATTTCGAAAATGTAATTTTGATAATAATTTTTATATTTTTAATTTTCAGAGCTTGTTTTTAATCCGAATATAACATATTTATATTTTTTTGGAATCAGCAAATGATGGAGACTAAGATAAACGTAAATTTGGATCGTTTTATAAAAATTTTTTTTTTTTACAATTTTCAGATTTTTAATGACCTAAGTCATTAATTATTTTTTAAGCCACCAAGCTGAAATGCAATACCGAAGTCCGGGCTTTGTCGAAGATTACTTGACCAAAATTTCAACCAATTTGGTTGAAAAATGAGGGCGGGACAGTGCCGCCTCAACTTTCACGAAAAGCCGGATATGACGTCATCAAAGACATTTATCAAAAAAATGAAAAAAAGGTTCGGGGATTTCATACCCAGGAACTCTCACGTCAAATT
This sequence comes from Littorina saxatilis, assembly GCF_037325665.1. Lineage (NCBI taxonomy): Eukaryota > Metazoa > Mollusca > Gastropoda > Littorinimorpha > Littorinidae > Littorina > Littorina saxatilis. Next base: position 40,502,651 of record NC_090258.1, read on the forward strand.
TCATAAAGATCGGTCCAGTAGTTTAGTCTGAATCGCTCTACGCACACACACACAAACACACACAGACACACACACACACGCACATACACCACGACCCTCGTTTCGATTCCCCCTCGATGTTAAAATATTTAGTCAAAACTTGACTAAATATAAAAACGAACGAACGAACGAACGAACGAACGAACAAAAACAAACAAAGAAAGAAAAAAAACCAGAGTGCAACCTATACACCTCCGAATATACGGGGGAATACTGAACGCTTCTATTTTTCCGATTTGTTAACAAAACCCACGCACACACTCGAAAGGAAACAAGTCGCGTAAGGCGAAAATACAATATTTAGTCAAGTAGCTGCCATTTTTCAGCAAGAGCGTATACTCGTAGCATCGTCAGTCCACCGCTCATGGCAAAGGCAGTGAAATTGACAAGAAGAGCGGGGTAGTAGTTGCGCTAAGAAGGATAGCACGCTTTTCTGTACCTCTCTTTGTTTTAACTTTCTGAGCGTGTTTTTAATCCAAACATATCATATCTATATGTTTTTGGAATCAGGAACCAACAAGGAATAAGGTGAAAGTGTTTTTAAATTGATTTGGACAATTTAATTTTGATAATAATTTTTATATATTTAATTTTCAGAGCTTGTTTTTAATCCGAATATAACATATTTATATGTTTTTGGAATCAGCAAATGATGGAGAATAAGGTAAACGTAAATTTGGATCGTTTTATAAATTTTTATTTTTTTTTACAATTTTCAGATTTTTAATGACCAAAGTCATTAATTAATTTTTAAGCCACCAAGCTGAAATGCAAATACCGAAGTCCGAACTTCGTCGAAGATTACTTGACCAAAATTTCAACCAATTTGGTTGAAAAATGAGGGCGTGACAGTGCCGCCTCAACTTTCACGAAAAGCCGGATATGACGTCATCAAAGACATTTATCAAAAAACTGAAGAAAACGTTCGGGGATTTCATACCCAGGAACTCTCATGTCAAATTTCATAAACATCGGTCTAGTAGTTTAGTCTGAATCGCTCTACACACACACACACACACGCACACACACACGCACGCACATACACCACGACCCTCGTTTCGATTCCCCCTCGATGTTAAAATATTTAGTCAAAACTTGACTAAATATAAAAAGAAGAAAATCGTGGACTCTTTCTCTCACTCTCTCTCACTCTCTCCCACTCTCTCCCCCGCTCTCGTGGCTCTAAGAACACCTAAGGTAGGTATAACGAACTGGTTTTTGTTTCAAATTCTTCATGCATTGATTGTTTTTCATCTGCACTCTAAAACAATCTTTTTGAAGTTGACATTCATTCAAATAAAGAGGAATTATGGCAGCTGTTTTTTTGTGTTGATTTGTTTAAAAACAGAGGTAGTGCACCAGGAAAACAGTGTTCGCTTAAAACAGGGGACACGCCTTTTTTCTAGAAAAAATACGCACACTTCATGAATGAAACAGGCATGGGAATTGTCCGCGAAATCGCGGATTTCCGCGAAAAAGAAATTACGTTTCAGCGAAAATAAAAAATTGTCCGCGGCATAAAAAAGGTAAATTAAATTATATGTATACTATTGTCTCTCTATCCATTATTTGCTTAAGGCTGGAGGACACTTTTGAAAATACGTTGGAGTAGCCCCCCTTTTCGGATATAGAACGCTTTGTGTGTCGTAATAGGTAATCCACACATTAGCCATATCCATATGCCAATAATGAAATAAACATTAGGAAATGGCATAAGTTTACTAATATCGACATTTTCTATCAGTGCAACTAAAAACAATCGTTAGAACTTGCATTTACGACATGTCGTGCATGAGAACGTGTCAGTAAAACAAGCACTGTCTTGTTGGGTGACTGAATGACCCCTACTTCAAGCTATAACAGACGACAGGTAATTGAAAGCAGTTTGCGAATACTCACAACAAACTGCTGATGTAAAAGTGTGTTAATCCCTGCTCTGGATGAAAGACATCGAACTGATAACAACGTGGCAGCATTCACGCGCAGAGAGTTTTTTTTTCAGATTATCACTTCTACATTTTATTGCTCAGATCAATGCACGTACTTGGGGCAGATCTGAATTTCACACTGGAAGATGACAAAGGGGTCTTCTGAGTTGAGAACCACATGTTCTTTGCCGACATGAATCACGGACAAGATGCAGATTGTGTTAAAGAGATGTTTGCAAATTATCGCATCTACATTTTATTGCTCAGATCGGGAGCATCTCGTTACTCCCCCGTATCGTTACTAACTTGTTTATTTTATTTTATTTACATGAAACTGCAAAGTACCTGTGTTTTGAGTTCTATATTTTGAGTTCTATCATTTCTTTTTCTCAGCAACCCTGAGCTTACATAAACAAATGACAGTTTAAAACTGTCATGTCGCTTTTTATATTTAGTCAAGTTTTGACTAAATATTTTAACGTAGACGAGGGTCGTGGTGTATGTGTGTGTGTCTGTCTGTCTGTGTGTGTAGAACCTGTTCACCAAGTTTGGTGACGATCGGTCCGTTCATTCTTGAGATCTATATGCGAACACAAACACACAAACACATCGACCGAATCCTATACACACCCCTATACCGGGGGTGTAATGATGCGTTTAGACTGTATAGTGATTACGTATTAGCGCATTTGTCGATCAGGCCTAGGCCCTTTTGAGATGAATCCTGTTCCAAGTTTTAACCGCACAGGTGTTTGACAGTTCTCGTTACGTCGAATCAGGCAACAACAATGTAATCTTGGTGTTCAGCTAGGCAAGTGCGATCTATGTTGACCCTTGTTGTTTATTAACAGCTGATGCAAACTCACGAAAAAACCGGTAACTATGTTATATAGAGAGAGAGACAGACAAAGAGAGAGAGAGAGAGAACTCAGAACTTTATTACATGCGGAGAGAGAGAGAGAGAGACAGAGACAGAGACAGAGACAGAGACAGAGACAGAGACAGAGAAACAGTCAGAAGTCAGAATGTTTATTCGCGTAAACACAGGGTCCATTGCGAAAGGGTACGTCGAGAAATGGACTTTGATGTGTGATTTTTATTTTTTTTCTATATTTTTAGCTGCATTATTTTAGTCATTCATGAGTGGGTGGGTGGAGGGGATGGGCTAGTTCTAACTATGCATTAGATTATAAAATTGTATTCTGTGTAGACCCTTCCACCAGCATCTTAGACCACTCTTTGTACCTTTTCTTTTAATAGATGATTGTCATTTGTTTTACCTCATGTCTGCCCTGCGTGTGATGGTGTGATCGTGACTGCTGTAGTGTGGGCGTGTGTGTGTTGGTGTGTATGTCAGTGAATGTGTGGGCGTGTGTGTGTGTGTGTCAGTGTGTGTGTGGGTGTGTGTGTGTGCGTGATTTTACCAACACTACGCTAAATTCCTTGTGCTTTAAATGTTTTTTTAATGTCACTTGGCTCAATAAATACTGTATTCTGTATTCTGTATTCTGTATTCTGAGGTAGGAAAAACACCCCCGTTGGGCAGGGAGCGTAAGACCTTTTTTTGCACGACTGTGTTACTGTTAACTAGTGCATAGCGAAAGCTGGTGTTGATAACGACAAGACTTCCACTCCACATAGCGAACTGGTCGTAAAGCAGTCAAAAGAAATGGACACCCCTTGTGTGTGTGTGTGTGTGTGTGGGTGTATATGGGTGTGTGTGTGTGTGTGTGTGTATGTGTGTGTGTGTGTGTGTGTGTGTGTGTGTGTTTGTTTGTTTGTTTGTTTGTTTGTTTGTTTGTTTGTGTGTTTGCGTGCGCACACACACACACACACATACACACACGCATTCGCACACAAACACACACACACACACACACACACACACACACACACACACACACACACACTACTTGGAACACGTCTGCTTCATCGATGCAATCGTTAGCAAGTACATATATGTAGTTACGACATCGGAAGTCTTCCCGACACGGGACATGACACCAAGTTTACGTGTTGTCACGTGGACGACACAAGATGAAAGGAAGCATTTTATATTCACAGAATCAAGATGTTTTTGTTACTTCCTACATTCGTTGCGAAAATACAGCTTACCCGTTACGATAAAATCTAGCACTGATTACAAAGAGAGTTGGAGTTCTGATTCAGTGTGAAGCACCTGCTGTTCTATGACTTCAACTTAAATGTGTGTGTTACATTCACCGTTCTCGGCACGGTTGGCCTAGTGGTAATTAAGGCGTCCGCCCCGTGATCGGGAGGTTGTGGGTTCGAACCCCGGCCGGGTCATACCTAAGACTGACTTTAAAATTGGCAATCTAGTGGCTGCTCTGCCTGGCGTCTGGCATTATGGGGTTAGTGCTAGGACTGGTTGGTCCGGTGTCAGGATAATGTGACTGGGTGAGACATGAAGCCTGTGCTGCGACTTCTGTCTTGTGTGTGGCGCACGTTATATGTCAAAGCAGCACCGCCCTGATATGGCCCTTCGTGGTCGGCTGGGCGTTAACCTTTGCCGGATGCCGCTTTTGACTACACACTCCCGACGATGCGGGTTTGTCTGAACCCATACATTTGAAAGAGGGTTTTTACCGTTTATTCCTCTAACGACGATGCGGGTTTGTCTGAACCCATACATTTGAAAGAGGGTTTTTACCGTTTATTTCTCTAACGACGGGGTGGGTTCAGGGAAACCCACAGCGCTACTTCAGTGGTTGCATCGAGTTTCTCCCTTCACCGACCTCTTGCAGGGGAGGGAGAGGGGGAGGGAAAGGGGAGGGAGAGACTGAGAGAGACTGAGAGACTAAGAAAGAGAGAGAGAGAGAGAGAGACTAAGAAAGAGAGAGAGACTAAGAAAGAGAGAGAGAGAGACTAAGAAAGAGAGAGAGAGAGAGACTAAGAAAGAGAGAGAGAGAGAGAGACTAAGAAAGAGAGAAAGAGACTAAGAAAGAGAGAGAGACTAAGAAAGAGAGAGAGAGAGACTAAGAAAGAGAGAGAGACTAAGAAAGAGAGAGAGAGACTAAGAAAGAGAGAGAGACTAAGAAAGAGAGAGAGACTAAGAAAGAGAGAGAGAGAGACTAAGAAAGAGAGAGAGAGACTAAGAAAGATAGAGAGAGAGAGAGACAAAGAGAGAGAGAGAGACTAAGAAAGAGAGAGAGAGACTAAGAAAGAGAGAGAGACTAAGAAAGAGAGAGAGAGACTAAGAAAGAGAGAGAGAGAGAGACTAAGAAAGAGAGAGAGAGAGACTAAGAAAGATAGAGAGAGAGAGAGACAAATAAAGAGAGAGACTAAGAAAGAGAGAGAGAGACTAAGAAAGAGAGAGAGAGACTAAGAAAGAGAGAGAGAGACTAAGAAAGAGAGAGACTAAGAAAGAGAGAGAGAGAGACTAAGAAAGAGAGAGAGAGACTAAGAAAGAGAGAGAGACTAAGAAAGAGAGAGAGAGAGAGACAAAGAAAGAGAGAGAGAGACTAAGAAAGAGAGAGAGAGAGACTAAGAAAGAGAGAGAGAGAGAGACTAAGAAAGAGAGAGAGAGAGAGACTAAGAAAGAGAGAGAGAGAGACTAAGAAAGAGAGAGAGAGAGACTAAGAAAGAGAGAGAGAGAGACTAAGAAAGAGAGAGAGAAAGAGAGACTAAGAAAGAGAGAGAGACTAAGAGAGAGAGAGACTAAGAAAAAGAGAGAGACTAAGAAAGAGAGACAGAGAGAGACTAAGAAAGAGAGAGAGACTAAGAAAGAGAGAGAGAGAGAGACAAAAAAAGAGAGAGAGAGACTAAGAAAGAGAGAGAGAGACTAAGAAAGAGAGAGAGAGAGACTAAGAAAGAGAGAGAGAGAGAGACTAAGAAAGAGAGAGAGAGCGAGACTAAGAAAGAGAGAGAGAGAAAAAGAGACTAAGAAAGAGAGAGAGAGAGAGACTAAGAAAGAGAGAGAGAAAGAGAGACTAAGAAAGAGAGAGAGACTAAGAGAGAGAGAGACTAAGAAAGAGAGAGAGACTAAGAAAGAGAGAGAGACTAAGAAAGAGAGAGAGACTAAGAAAGAGAGAGAGAGAGAGACTAAGAAAGAGAGAGAGAGAGACTAAGAAAGATAGAGAGAGAGAGAGACAAATAAAGAGAGAGAGAGAGACTAAGAAAGAGAGAGAGAGACTAAGAAAGAGAGAGAGACTAAGAAAGAGAGAGAGAGACTAAGAAAGAGAGAGAGAGAGACTAAGATAGAGAGAGAGAGAGACTAAGAAAGATAGAGAGAGAGAGAGACAAATAAAGATAGAGACTAAGAAAGAGAGAGAGAGACTAAGAAAGAGAGAGAGAGACTAAGAAAGAGAGACTAAGAAAGAGACTAAGACTAAGAAAGAGAGAGACTAAGAAAGAGAGAGAGAGAGAGACTAAGAAAGAGAGAGAGAGAGACTAAGAAAGAGAGAGAGACTAAGAAAGAGAGAGAGAGACTAAGAAAGAGAGAGAGAGAGAGACTAAGAAAGAGAGAGAGAGAGACTAAGAAAGATAGAGAGAGAGAGAGACAAATAAAGATAGAGACTAAGAAAGAGAGAGAGAGACTAAGAAAGAGAGAGAGAGACTAAGAAAGAGAGAGACTAAGAAAGAGAGAGAGAGAGACTAAGAAAGAGAGAGAGAGACTAAGAGAGAGACTGAGAAAGAGAGAGGGAGAGAGACTAAGAAAGAGAGAGAGAGAGACTAAGAAAGAAAGAGAGAGAGAGACTAAGAAAGAGAGAGAGAGAGACTAAGAAAGAGAGAGAGAGAGAGAGACTAAGAAAGAGAGAGAGAGAGAGACTAAGAAAGAGAGAGAGAGAGACTAAGAAAGAGAGAGAGAGAGAGACTAAGAAAGAGAGAGAGAGAGACTAAGAAAGAGAGAGAGAAAGAGAGACTAAGAAAGAGAGAGAGACTAAGAGAGAGAGAGACAAAGAAAGAGAGAGAGACTAAGAAAGAGAGAGAGAGAGAGACTAAGAAAGAGAGAGAGACTAAGAAAGAGAGAGAGAGAGAGACAAAGAAAGAGAGAGAGAGACAAAGAAAGAGAGAGAGAGACTAAGAAAGAGAGAGAGAGAGACTAAGAAAGAGATAGAGAGAGACTAAGAAAGAGAGAGAGAGAGACTAAGAAAGAGAGAGAGAGACTAAGAAAGAGAGAGAGAGAGACTAAGAAAGAGAGAGAGAAAGAGAGACTAAGAAAGAGAGAGAGACTAAGAGAGAGAGAGACTAAGAAAGAGAGAGAGAGACTAAGAAAGAGAGAGAGACTAAGAAAGAGAGAGAGACTAACAAAGAGAGAGAGAGAGAGACTAAGAAAGAGAAAGAGAGAGAGACTAAGAAAGATAGAGAGAGAGAGAGACAAATAAAGAGAGAGAGAGAGACTAAGAAAGAGAGATACTAAGAAAGAGAGAGAGACTAAGAAAGAGAGAGAGAGACTAAGAAAGAGAGAGAGAGAGAGACTAAGAAAGAGAGAGAGAGAGACTAAGAAAGAGAGAGAGAGAGAGAGACAAATAAAGATAGAGACTAAGAAAGAGAGAGAGAGACTAAGAAAGAGAGAGAGAGACTAAGAAAGAGAGAGACTAAGAAAGAGAGAGACTAAGAAAGAGAGAGACTAAAAAAAAGAGAGAGAGAGACTAAGAAAGAGAGAGAGAGAGACAAAGAAAGAGAGAGAGAGAGACTAAGAAAGAGAGAGAGAGAGAGACTAAGAAAGAGAGAGAGAGAGAGACTAAGAAAGAGAGAGAGAGAGACTAAGAAAGAGAGAGAGAGAGACTAAGAAAGAGAGAGAGAGAGACTAAGAAAGAGAGAGAGAGAGAGACTAAGAAAGAGAAAGAGAAAGAGAGACTAAGAAAGAGAGAGAGACTAAGAGAGAGAGAGACTAAGAAAGAGAGAGAGAGACTAAGAGAGAGAGAGAGACTAAGAAAGAGAGAGAGACTAAGAAAGAGAGAGAGAGAGAGACTAAGAAAGAGAGAGAGAGAGACTAAGAAAGATAGAGAGAGAGAGACAAATAAAGAGAGAGAGAGAGACTAAGAAAGAGAGAGAGAGACTAAGAAAGAGAGAGAGACTAAGAAAGAGAGAGAGAGACTAAGAAAGAGAGAGAGAGAGACTAAGAAAGAGAGAGAGAGAGACTAATAAAGATAGAGAGAGAGAGAGAGACCAAATAAAGATAGAGACTAAGAAAGAGAGAGAGAGACTAAGAAAGAGAGAGAGAGACTAAGAAAGAGAGAGACTAAGAAAGAGAGAGACTAAGAGAGAGAGACTAAGAAAGAGAGAGAGAGACTAAGAAAGAGAGAGAGAGAGACAAAGAAAGAGAGAGAGAGACTAAGAAAGAGAGAGAGAGAGACTAAGAAAGAGAGAAAGAGAGTGAGACTAAGAAAGAGAGAGAGAGAGACTAAGAAAGAGAGAGAGAGAGATTAAGAAAGAGAGAGAGAGAGAGACTAAGAAAGAGAGAGAGAGAGAGACTAAGAAAGAGAGAGAGAAAGAGAGACTAAGAAAGAGAGAGAGACTAAGAGAGAGAGAGACTAAGAAAGAGAGAGAGAGAGACTAAGAGAGAGAGAGAGAGACAAAGAAAGAAAGAGACTAAGAAAGAGAGAGAGAGAGACTAAGAAAGAGAGAGACTAAGAAAGAGAGAGAGAGACTAAGAAAGAGAGATAGAGACTAAGAAAGAGAGAGAGAGACTAAGAGAGAGAGAGAGAGATTAAGAAAGAGAGAGAGAGACTAAGAAAGAGAGAGAGAGACTAAGAAAGAGAGAAAGAGAGAGAGACTAAGAGAGAGAGAGAGACTAAGAAAGAGAGAGAGAGAGAGACTAAGAAAGAAAGAGAGACTAAGAGAGAGAGACTAAGAAAGAGAGAGAGAGACTAAGAGAGAGAGAGAGAGACTAAGAAAGAGAGAGACTAAGAAAGAGAGAAAGAGACTAAGAAAGAGAGAGAGAGAGACTAAGAAAGAGAGAGAGAGAGAGACTAAGAAAGAGAGAGAGAGAGACTAAGAAAGAGAGAGAGAGACTAAGAAAGAGAGAGAGAGAGAGACTAAGAAAGAGAGAGAGAGACTAAGAAAGAGAGAGAGAGAGACTAAGAAAGAGAGACAGAGAGAGAGACTAAGAGAGAGAGACAGAGAGAGAGAGACTAAGAGAGAGAGACAGAGAGAGAGAGACAGAGAGAGAGAGACAGAGACAGACAGTCAGATAGACAGACAGTCAGATAGACGGATAGACAGATAGACGGATAGACAGACAGACAGACAGAGGAACTGACAACAGACATACAGACAGAGAGATACGGACAGACAGACAGAGAGACAGACAGTCTCTTGGAGACAAACAGGCTGACAGACACTGTTCCGCCGCTTTGGTAATTATGGGTGTAGCAGAACCCACGCCGTCGGCAGAGGGATAGTTACAATCACTACTACTCTTTAAAAGTATGGGTTTGTGTGAACCCGCGCCATCGGTAGTGTGTATGTAAATTATCATAATCAATTAATTTTAATGTTTTGTCATGTACACACTAAAAATTTGCAGACAGAGAGCAAATTAGGTGTGTGAGAGATACTTAAAATTTCAAAACGATACCTTTAATGGTTCCAGAGTTACAATGATTTTAGTGTGTCTCTGGGTACAGGTGAACCCAGGAAGCACGGCAAAGGTTAAGCAAACAAACAAACAAACAAAATTCACCGTTCTCAGTTTCATCGCTGAAATCAAGCCTCAATCTTTCCCAAAACCAGAAGCTGACACACTTATTCTTATTTCTATTATTGTTTCGAACCAGCTCTTATCAGGTTTGTTTTTGATTGTTGGAATAAGCGAGTGCTTAATGAGGGTTTAATGTTTGCATATAATACTCATGGCAACCTGGTGTGACGTCATACGCATGACGTTTTTCAAAACAATAGAGTGCGTTCTGGCTATTAAAAGTCTGACCAATTAAACACAATATCTTTTCTCATCAAAAAAAGCTTAAAAATGCTTTATCCCAAGGCATTTTGTGGGAACTTGTGTTTAAACACGTCACTTGTTTTAGGGGGGTAGGGTGGCGTATAAAGGTAACGTAAAAATATACGCCTTCAGTGTACAAACCAAGACATTTCCTTAAAAGCCAGGTTATTTCTTCAAATGTTGGTACAACTTTTGGGCATTTTCAACAGTTGATTTGGGCCTCATATAAGTAGACGCTAGGAGTAATGGAAAAAAAATTAGACGGAATCTAGGAAAAATGTAATCCAATTTCAGAAAGAACACCATCAGTGTAACAAATTACTTGTTAAAACCTAAGGTCATTGTGTGTGCTTCCGTTCTGGCTCTCTAGTTGCTAGCATGCACTCGGATGTTTGGTTTAATTTATGAAATAATACAAGTAGGCAGAAACTGAATTTCAACCTGTGTTGTATCAGTAAAAATGAAATGTCTAAAATCGCCACCTTAGAATCGAGTTTATTTTCACATTTTTTTTACTTTAAAAAGGACACATCTTATTCTGTGCATATTTTAGTCGGGGTTCACTGAGGCAGAAATTTGCTGGATGATTGGACAAAGACGTCGCAGCGGGTGAGCGGACAAACGAAAACGACATGAGACGGCCACACAAAGGGGACCTGCGATTTATTGCTCGGCTGAGGAAAAAACGGGCCCGTACGCCTGATGGCGGTTTTAATTAGAAAGGGGGGGGGGGGGGGCCGATCCACGCTCTCACATTATGACAGATCCGTGCCTGTCTGTCTGTTTGTTTGTCTGTTGCCCGTCCCGCGACAACCTTTTCTGCAAGGAGTTAGAGCGTACTCTCTGCTACTTTTCCTACCGTTGGCAAAATGATGTGGCTTAAAAGTGAATAAAGATAGTTTTGGAAACTAGCTTCCAACAAGCTGTGAGTTTCAAAATGAATTCCTCGTTCACCACCTAGACGTCCACAACCTTCGCATTGTTTGCAATGGCATGTCGTATGCCATTCAGTTTCGCGCACACCATGTTTGTACCATGGATGTTTGCTTTGCAATTGACTGGTATGTCAATACTTTTCTGCTGCCTCGCGTAAAACATTGGACACATCTGTGGTGGTTGACACGATTGCTCACACGAGAAGGAAGCAGTGCCATATAGACTCACCACATCATTAGGTTGGGGTAATCCTTCTTCGCTTCCTTTGCTCGTTTCTCTGTATACTTGCAAGCCAGCCCAGTTTCGCCAGCCTAGGAAACGCGCCTCACATCCAGAAGTTTACCTAACCTTGTCAAGAGTATTCGTCAGCCCCCCAAACAGAATCTGCTACACATTACACGCCAATTACCGGGCTGAATGGCCGACACGATGCACAGAACCGGGCGTTTTCGTCAATCAAATGCTATATTCTTGGTGGGGATTTCATTCACATGGGGGCGGGGGGGGGGGGGGGGGGGGGGGGGAGAAGATCCTGGGTCCTTCTCCCCTTACCGAAGAAATTCATCTTTTTTCTTAAGAAGAGACCAAAACTCCCCTCTCAAAAGCTAAATTTCATCTAATCTCCCGCCTGGTCAGATTCTGTATCCCTACATACATTTGGGAAGCCCCTCCAAAGATCTTCCAGGCTACGTAGTCTTGAAGATCTTTGCCCTCCCTCTCTTACACTAGGTCCAGACCGGCACGGTTGGCCTAGTGGTAAGGCGTCCGCCCCGTGATCGGGAGGTCGTGCGTTCGAACTCCGGCATACCTAAGACTTTAAAATTGGCAATCTAGTGGCTGCTCCGCCTGGCGTCTGGCATTATGGGGTTAGTGCTAGGACTGGTTGGTCCGGTGTCAGAATAATGTGACTGGGTGAGACATGAAGCATGTGCTGCGACTTTTGTCTTGTGTGTGGCGCACGTTATATGTCAAAGCAGCACCGCCCTGATATGGCCCTTCGTGGTCGGCTGGGCGTTAAGCAAACAAACAAACAAACAAAACTAGGTCCAGCCCACCATCGCCACCACCCCATCTCCATACACCCTACCCCAAGGAAATTGGCAACTGCAGACTCTTTTTGCAGATCTGTGGGTTTTTTTCCCTCAGAAACATGTATTCCCTGAGCTGCACAGAGTCCAGCAAGAATTCCTCTAGAGGTTGTCAAAGGCATCGAGTTTGTTCTGCTTTTTTTAGCATTTAAAAAAAAAAATAAAAGCGGGTTTTCTTTCCCATTACATATGTCGTCTTTTCAATTTTCTCACCAACATAAGTAGCTTCAAATATAGTTGACCTAAATACAGCATGGTTGTGTGAGTTTTTGACCGGTTCATCATTAGAAGTCAAGCCAGAAAGAAGAAAGATTTGCCGCGGCATAGCCTCAAGTGACGTCATCATATTCATTGACCCAGTCTCGACAAAATATCACGCGATACCATGGATGGACGGAGCTGTAACTTATATACTGTTCAAAAAAAGAAACGCATAGTTGCTACTTGCCAAATTTGTTTTATTTTTCGAAAAAATTAACAGAAAATCCACAGTCAACTTTATGTGCAGACCCAGAGACGGAAGCCATGTCCCACCCCCGTGTCATCACAATGGCACGTAAAAGACCTTGGTCATTCTGCCATAAGTGCAGGTGGCTGAATACACCTAAACACGCAGACACTTGGGTAGCGCGACTCCGTTGCTGCTAGCTTTCCACTGGGAGGAAGCGACCCGAATTTCCCAGCGATGGGACAATAAAGTAATGAAAATGAAATGAAATGAAAATGAAATGAAATATTTAGATTATTTGTTTGAAATTTGGTATGGACACAGTTGAATGCACACACAGTTCATTTGCATCTTCAAATCAATCAGTCAATCAATACGATTGGGTGCCGAGGCTGTCAAGTCAGTAGGGGGTGTGACTCCCTTGAGCAGCAACAACTGCCCGGCACCTTCTGGGCATGGACTGGATCAGATGCCGGATATCTTGCTGTGGGATGGTGTCCCACTCCTCCTGAAGTGCCTGCAATAGATCGCGGTGATTTGCCGGCACTTCTTCTCGCCTGCGCACACGTCTGTCCAATTCATCCCAGAGGTGTTCTATCGGGTTCATGTCTGGCGACATGGATGGCCAGGGAAGCACCTGGACATGGTGGTCGGTGAGGAACTGGGTGGTGAGTCGTGCTGTGTGCGGGCGAGCGTTGTCCTGCTGGAATATGGCATCCTGGTCAGCCAGAAGAGGAAGGGCGTGTGGGCGCAGAATTTCCTCCACGTATCGCTGGGCAGTTATGCGCCCTTGGACGTGCACCAGGGTGCTCCTTCCAGCGGTATTGATCGCCCCCCACACCATGACGCCTCCACCACCATGAACGGGTGCCTCATCCACACAGTTGGGCGCGTAACGTTCGTTTACTCTCCGGTAGACCCTCCTCCGACCATCATGTCGCTGGAGCAGGAAGTAGGACTCGTCGCTGAACCACACGTGTCTCCAGTGATTCCGGACGGTCCAGCGAAGGTGCTGGTTGCCCCACTGCACTCGGTTCTGGCGATGGCGGCGGGTAAGGACAGCTCCTCTGTGAGGTCTGCGAGCTCTCAAACCAGCTTCATGCAGGCGGTTCCGCACGGTCTGGTCCGATAATTGGTGTGGCCCGGGGAGAGCCTGGACAGAAGATGAGGCCGACAGGAACACGGGGGATAACCGGTCAAAGGCCGAACAGAAGCCGAAGGCCGCTCATGACACGTGTGAAGGCAAGTTTTGTCTGTTTTCTAGGTATTGTTTGATTTATGTCGGGATTTAAGGTAAGCTACTGATTCAGCGATGACTAAATTTGTTTCTCGATGCATAAAAAGTCAGGGAGCGATTGATATTTGCCCGTAAATAGCCTTCAAAGCTGAAAATGTCCGCGATCGAGCACCGGAAATGGCTGTTCGATGGGTTTTGCAAGTAGAAATATGCTTTATTTCACCAAATCAGCTCGTATTTGGTGTGGATACGGGATTCTAGAGGACGAAGGAGTCATAAGATGTGCAAAGAAGTGCTATTTGGGAGTAGAATAAATCTTCCGAGACAGTAGACAAGAGAAGGTCATATTTGAGAGAAGCGCGTAGGCCGATTGTCTTTCCGACAAGCGAATGATACAGCAGATTAATCATTCGTTTTGACCAGAAACCTAGTCTCTAGTTTTTATGAATGAGTTTTTTAATTAAAACAATCACGAGAACTCTCTCGCTTAGCCTAATGGCTGTTCGATGGGTTTCGCAAGTAGAAATGTGCTTTATTTCACCAAATCAGCTCGTATTTGACATCGGTTTGGTATATAAATATGTATTTTCTAATCCTACCGCGAACTGGATAGCAGACGCGGCACGACTGTTGCACCACACTTTGAAGTAATCCCACACTTTAAGTAAATTACTTCAAAGTGTGGGGATGTGCCCCACACTTTGAAGTAAACCCATTTTTTACTTCAATGTGTGGGGGGATCTTCCCACACTTTGAAGTAAACTCAGTTTTTACTTCAAATTGTGGGGGGATCTTCCCACACTTTGAAGTAACTTACTTCAAAGCGTGGGACTTTTGCACCGCCTGTTTGAGCCTGATGATTTTGTCAAAAAAAATGGCAAAGTCTTTTGGATGAGTGAACAGAAAAAGTGAGCGAGCCAAGAAACATAATGATGTTTGTTATCAGGCTTTAAGCAATGTCCCATTGTTGAGTGTGACGAAAACTCGTGGTGACGATTTTAAAACATGTTGGGTCACGCATGGTCCAATCTTACATGGTCCAATCTTACATGGTCCAACCTTACATGGTCCAATCTTACATGGTCCAATCTTACATGGTCCAACCTTACATGGTCCAATCTTACATGGTCCAACCTTGCATGGTCCAACCTTGCATGGTCCAACCTTACATGGTCCAACCTTACATGGTCCAATCTTACATGGTCCAACCTTACATGGTCCAACCTTACATGGTCCAATATTACATGGTCCAACCTTACATGGTCCAACCTTACATGGTCCAATCTTACATGGTCCAACCTTACATGGTCCAACCTTACATGGTCCAATCTTACATGGTCCAACCTTGCATGGTCCAACCTTACATGGTCTAACCTTACATGGTCCAATCTTACATGGTCCAACCTTACATGGTCCAACCTTACATGGTCCAATATTACATGGTCCAACCTTACATGGTCCAACCTTACATGGTCCAATCTTACATGGTCCAACCTTACATGGTCCAACCTTACATGGTCCAATCTTACATGGTCCAATATTACATGGTCCTACCTTACATGGTCCAACCTTACATGGTCCAACCTTACATGATCCAATCTTGCATGGTCCAATCTTACATGGTCCAATCTTACATGGTCCAATCTTACATGGTCCAACCTTACATGGTCCAACCTTACATGGTCCAATCTTACATGGTCCAACCTTGCATGGTCCAACCTTGCATGGTCCAACCTTACATGGTCCAACCTTACATGGTCCAATCTTACATGGTCCAACCTTACATGGTCCAACCTTACATGGTCCAATATTACATGGTCCAACCTTACATGGTCCAACCTTACATGGTCCAATCTTACATGGTCCAACCTTACATGGTCCAACCTTACATGGTCCAATCTTACATGGTCCAACCTTGCATGGTCCAACCTTGCATGGTCCAACCTTACATGGTCCAACCTTACATGGTCCAATCTTACATGGTCCAACCTTACATGGTCCAACCTTACATGGTCCAATATTACATGGTCCAACCTTACATGGTCCAACCTTACATGGTCCAATCTTACATGGTCCAACCTTACATGGTCCAACCTTACATGGTCCAATCTTACATGGTCCAATCTTACATGTCCAACCTTACATGGTCCAATCTTACATGGTCCAATCTTACATGGTCCAATATTACATGGTCCTACCTTACATGGTCCAACCTTACATGGTCCAACCTTACATGATCCAATCTTGCATGGTCCAATCTTACATGGTCCAATCTTACATGGTCCAATCTTACATGGTCCAATAATATATATATGGATCATGTAAGATTGGACCATGTAAGGTTGGACCATGTAAGGTTGGACCATGTAAGGTTGGACCATGTAAGGTTGGACCATGCGTGACCCAACATGTTTTAAAATCGTCACCACGAGTTTTCGTCACACTCAACAATGGGACATTGCTTAAAGCCTGATAACAAACATCACTATGTTTCTTGGCTCGCTCACTTTTTCTGTTCACTCATCCAAAAGACTTTGCCATTTTTTTTGACAAAATCATCAGGCTCAAACAGGCGATGCAAAAGTCCCACGCTTTGAAGTAAGTTACTTCAAAGTGTGGGAAGATCCCCCCACAATTTGAAGTAAAAACTGAGTTTACTTCAAAGTGTGGGAAGATCCCCCCACACTTTGAAGTAAAAAATGGGTTTACTTCAAAGTGTGGGGCACATCCCCACACTTTGAAGTAATTTACTTCAAAGTGTGGGATTACTTCAAAGTGTGGTGCAACAGTCGTGCCGCGTCTGCTATCCAGTTCGCGGTAGGATTAGAATATATATGCATATATATGCATATATATATACCAAACCGATGTCAAATACGAGCTGATTTGGTGAAATAAAGCACATTTCTACTTGCGAAACCCATCGAACAGCCATTAGGCTAAGCGAGAGAGTTCTCGTGATTGTTTTAATCAAAAAACTCATTCATAAAAACTAGAGACTAGGTTTCTGGTCAAAACGAATGATTAATCTGCTGTATCATTCGCTTGTCGGAAAGACAATCGGCCTACGCGCTTCTCTCAAATATGACCTTCTCTTGTCTACTGTCTCGGAAGATTTATTCTACTCCCAAATAGCACTTCTTTGCACATCTTATGACTCCTTCGTCCTCTAGAATCCCGTACCCACACCAAATACGAGCTGATTTGGTGAAATAAAGCACATTTCTACTTGCAAAACCCATCGAACAGCCATTTCCGGTGCTCGATCGCGGACATTT
Source organism: Littorina saxatilis (assembly GCF_037325665.1). NCBI lineage: Eukaryota > Metazoa > Mollusca > Gastropoda > Littorinimorpha > Littorinidae > Littorina > Littorina saxatilis. The sequence continues at coordinate 40,519,514 of NC_090258.1, forward strand.
TCAGCTTTGAAGGCTATTTACGGGCAAATATCAATCGCTCCCTGACTTTTTATGCATCGAGAAACAAATTTAGTCATCGCTGAATCAGTAGCTTACCTTAAATCCCGACATAAATCAAACAATACCTAGAAAACAGACAAAACTTGCCTTCACACGTGTCATGAGCGGCCTTCGGCTTCTGTTCGGCATTTGACCGGTTATCCCCCGTGAGGAAACGATTCCGGAGGTGGCGGAGCCGTATGAAGCGGTCGTGAGCAGCAGTTGTCGCCCTTGGTCTTCCCGCTCGTGGCAAGTCAGCAACGGAGCCAGTGGCTTGAAACCTGACCCACAGTCTACTGATGGTGCTCTGGGACACGTGGAAGTGCCTGGCGATTGCACTTTGACTTTGGCCTGCTTGTAAACGACCCAATGCAATTTGGCGGTCTTCTCTGCTCAATCGGGCCATCTTTCGTCGCTGAATTGTCGTCTGATTTCTTTGTGGCGAACAATCCGCTTTTATGGGTTTTGGAAGACATTGTGAGAGCTCAATAATCCCCGAGTTTCACGAGATTACACTCAAGCATGACGAGTGGTCATGCCAAATGAGCAATTTTGACATTGTAGCCACTGATAACGCATGCGTCACGTGCAGAGCTCACTTGTGGCAATGGACGAAAGGTCGACGACCAGATAAACATTTTCTGCAGTTTGGTGGATATCCTTGTAGCCATATAACTAAATTAACCAAATATTACAAGCTATGCGTTTCTTTTTTTGAACAGTATAATAATAATACTACTACTAATAATAATAATGGACATTTGCTATAGCGCATAATCATGTATATGCTCAATGCGCTTTACAATAACTAGAATTAACATAACTAATGATAAAACCATACACAATGAACAAGACCCACAATCTACATAACATAGCATACTCAGCATACTCCATGCAAGCAAACACAAAAGCTTAACACACTCCAAGCACGCAAGACCAAGCAAACAGGGTAAAGACAAAACAAAGTCATGCACATGTAAGAAATGATTAAATACACGTGTAATGAATATGTTATGCACGCGTAAGAAATGATTAAATACACGTGTAATAAATAATTCATACACGTGTAAGAAATGATTAAATACACGTGTAATAAATATGTCATGCACGTGTGAGAAATGATTAAATACACGTGTAATAAATATTTCATGCACGTGTAAGAAATGATTAAATACACGTGTAATAAATATTTTATGCACGTGTAAGAAATGATGAAATACACGTGTAAGAAATATTCCATGCACGTGTAAGAAATAATTAAATACACGTGTAATAAATATTTTATGCACGTGTAAGAAATGATTAAATACACGTGTAAACCGGTAAACCGAAAATAAATGTAATTGTAATTCAATCAAGTTTGCGTTTTAATGAAACAGATCATTTAGACTTTACAAAAGCCTATAATCCGATAATCCGTCGGGCTTCAATTACCTTTGGTCGGGCGTCAATTCCCGATGAAGACCTCGAAGTTTCAAATGGAAGCATGTTAATGTGTAATTATCCGCACAGTCAATACACCAGTTAACAGTTTTGGCACCTACATGGTACAAAGAAGGAAAACTCACGTGATACCCAAAGCGATTCTGGTTGGACGAGAAATTTCGACGAGCAACCGCTGCATCGTCTGTTCAACGTGATGGAAGCAATTGAACGGGACGGTGTGTTTTCCTCTACGTTATAACAAAAACCTCACGTTACATCCAAATTAGCGATGGCGTCAACATGCTGTGTTATTGGTTGCAGTAATGGGAGTAACCGACTTAAAAAATGGTGGTCAGAAGATTGCAAAATTCATTACGTGCCTCGACGGTCGTTAGTGTGTGGCCTGGGCCGATAAAGATGAAACAAAAAAGCTGGTCTGTCAACAAGCCACCAAACATCTTATAATGTCAAAGCAGCACCGCCCTGATATGGCCCTTCGTGGTCGGCTGGGCGTTAAGCAAACAAACAAACAAAAAACTCATACAGACCCGACGGAGGTGTTTCCGAAAATCGTCTATTGGTGGACTGTTGACTATTTGATTTTGAGTGTAAATTTGGGACACTGTTCTTGAAGTTGACCAGGTTTTTGTTTTTTGTTTTTTCAGTATCATGGCAACCCAAAAGCACCAACATTCAGAAGGTGATCCACTACCTCAACTTGACTCAAGACAAAGCCTCTCATTACCTCCCTTTAACGCTCGACGGCCCGCTGCTGCTTAGCAACGACTCGCTGTGCCTGACGGAAGACGGAAGCCCAGTAGACATTCTCTTCTTTGTGCATACGGCCCCAGCACACGTCGATCGGCGTCAGAAGTTGCGCGAAACTTTTATGGAATCCAAGTATTTCCTAGCCTTGCACTTCACGGTCAGTCTTTACAAGATGTGTACATAACTACTGTGGTAGCTAATGTGTTTGCCGCTTTTTGGTGGACGAGTTTTTGAACCACTCCCCATACGGGTGCAATAATCTTACAGTGTTTAGAACTTTGGCTTTCCGTTTGGAAGGTTCGGGGGTTCGAATCACAGCTGAGTCTGATGGAATAAGGTTGAAGATTGCTCCAATCTCCCAGGTCAACTTATTTGCAGACCTGCTAGTGCCGTATCACCCTTCGTGTGTACATGCTAGCACAAGCCAAAGATGCACTCGGAAGATCATGACACCCACGTCAGAGTTCGGTGGGTTGTAGAAATACCCAACATGCATCAACCAAAAACGGTGTATGATTGCTCAAATATATGGTGGAAGAATCGGCCATGTACATACTTTTTGGATACATTATTTTTGTTTTAAAGCGAAGCTTTTTGTTAATGGAGGGGGGGGGGGGGGGCGATGAATTCTTTCTGTTTTATGAAGAAAATCAAGCTGTTTGTTGCATACAGTAGGGGCAGAAATTGTATTGCCTTTTAACACTTTAACTCGTTTTAACATAAAAGCCTCAGCACATACATTTTCAGCCAAATGCATTTGCGTAGTTTATTTCTTTGGACAGGTAGTATAGATCATATGTCCTCCTCCTCCTCCCCCTTCTCATCCCCCTTCTCATCATCATCATCATCATCATCATCATCATCATCATCATCATCACCCATCATTCATCATCATTCATCATCATCATCACCCCATCATTCATCATTCATCATCATTCATTCATCATTCATCATCATTCATCATCATTCATCATCATTCATCATCATTCATCATCATCATTCATTCATCATCATTCACCATTCCATCATTCCATCATTCTCCACCATTCTTCATCATTCTTCATCATTCTTCATCATCCATCATCCTTCATCATCCTTCATCATCCTTCATCATTCTTCATCATCCTTCATCATCCTTCATCATCATCATTTTCCATCCCCAACTGAAGCCTCAGTTATGTCACTACGAATCCTTCTGTATCATGTATTATCGGCATGAACATTTCTCAAGTCGATTACAGCATAGCGTTCGTGGGATACCCCCAGCTTCGCTGGGATAATAACAATATAATAACAATCATCGTCGACATAGACAACATCGGCATCATCATCATCACCATCACCATCACCGTCGTATCATCATCCCTCTTCTCCTCCTTCACGTCCTTCTTTTCACAAAGAACCTCGGCCAAACGCATTTGTCCAGGATGTTATTTTTATTTTTATGACGAGCGGCATAAATGACTGTGTATAAACACTGACAACACTAATAGTGAATACGGTGTGTGGCAGGTCCGGCGAGTGTTCCTGCTGGGACGGGTGGAGAACGCCACCGAGCAGCTGGCGCTAGAGGAGGAACACAGACACCACGGGGACCTGGTCCAGGGCGACTTCCTCGACTCATACCGCAACCTCTCCCACAAGGGCGTCATGGGCTTCGGCTGGGTCACGCGCTACTGCGCACGCGTTCGCCTGGTGGTCAAGCTAGACGACGACGTGTTCTTCGACACGTTCAAGCTGATCCACCGCTACTGGCCGCAGGTGGTGGACAAGCGGCGCGCCATCTTCTGCAGCGTGTGGAAGAACAACACCATGCCTGTCATGCGCGATGGCAAGTGGACCGTGTCGGGCCGGCTGTTCGGCGCGAAGAAGGTGTTCCCTTACGACTACTGCAGCGGGCTGACGGTGATGATCACCGGGGACCTCGTGCCCTTCCTGTTCAGTGCCGCTCGCTTCACGCCCGTCTTCTGGATTGACGACATCTATCTCTTTGGCATCCTGCCCGTCATCGCTGCGAACGTCACCTTCTATGACGTTGGCTACGGCAATGGCGTCATGGACCTGCAGTGGGAGAGAGGCCTGACGTGCATCAAGGAAAAGGGACACAACTGCCCTCTCCTTGCGGCCGCTGCTAGGGGGGAGCAGCTGGACGCCATGTGGAATCAGAGTCTGACAATGCACGCTGAAAATCACTGGCGAAACCCTTCCGTGCGTGTATAGTGTTACCGGTGTCACGAACTGAAAACTCTGCCTAAACAATCCTTCTCATTGCGGTCAATGCGCATGCGCTAACATGCGCTAACATGGGGAGATTAATCAGGTCGTGAACAACCTAACCCTAACTCTAACCCTAACCCTTACCCTAACCCTAACCCTAATCATAACCCTAATCCTAACCCTAACCCTGTCGCGATATAACCTTCGTGGTTGAAAACGACGTTAAACACCAAATAAAGAAAAACCCTAATCATAACCCATGGTTCGTTCGGTCAAAATGTCGCATTTTTTAAGTCCAAGATTGGCGCATGCGCATTGACCGCAATGAGAAGGATTGTTCAGCAGAGGTTTCAGTTCTGTTCGTGACACCGGTCGTGTTGGTTGGGGTGTTGTCGGTGATAATACAGTGATGATGTTATTGATGTTGCTGTGCGTGACTGTATTTAATTGGCTTTGTATCACAAAAGCTTCCTGGCGACATTTAGTGTTTAATGTTGTCTCAGATGTTGCCATTGATATTCGCTGGTCATCACACGTGTTTCGTGCCATACTTGAATTTTGCATCTGCCATCCAGCTGTGGGTGTGTGTGATCCTATTCTGCACTACCCCTACAATATCGGAGAGTTATAACTTGTCCCTGTACTATGTAGGTCCTGTTTAGACTTGCAAATAGATGTGTGGTTGCAAGCCTTAATCGAAGGGTTGAAACTGCATTTTTCATGCGCCCCAGGAGCGTTTGCGGCTCTTTTATTCGTTAGATC
>NC_090258.1:40529724-40534724 GCF_037325665.1 Littorina saxatilis
GACGGTGCCCACAATGATACCAGACATAGCGACGTGCTGTTCACATGGCAGACTTACACGCTGTTCACATGGCAGACTTACACGCTGTTCACATGGCAGACTTACACGCTGTTCACATGGCAGACTTACACGCTGTTCACATGGCAGACTTACACGCTGTTCACACGGCAGACTTACACGCTGTTCACATGGCAGACTTACACGCTGTTCACATGGCAGACTTACACGCTGTTCACACGGCAGACTTACACGCTGTTCACATGGCAGACTTACACGCTGTTCACATGGCAGACTTACACGCTGTTCACATGGCAGACTTACACGCTGTTCACACGGCAGACTTACACGCTGTTCACATGGCAGACTTACACGCTGTTCACATGGCAGACTTACACGCTGTTCACATGGCAGACTTACACGCTGTTCACACGGCAGACTTACACGCTGTTCACATGGCAGACTTACACGCTGTTCACATGGCAGACTTACACGCTGTTCACACGGCAGACTTACACGCTGTTCATATGGCAGACTTACACGCTGTTCACATGGCAGACTTACACGCTGTTCACATGGCAGACTTACACGCTGTTCACATGGCAGACTTACACGCTGTTCACATGGCAGACTTACACGCTGTTCACACTGCAGACTTACACGCTGTTCACACGGCAGACTTACACGCTGTTCACACGGCAGACTTACACGCTGTTCACATGGCAGACTTACACGCTGTTCACATGGCAGACTTACACGCTGTTCACACGGCAGACTTACACGCTGTTCACACGGCAGACTTACACGCTGTTCACATGGCAGACTTACACGCTGTTCACACGGCAGACTTACACGCTGTTCACACGGCAGACTTACACGCTGTTCACACGGCAGACTTACACGCTGTTCACATGGCAGACTTACACGCTGTTCACATGGCAGACTTACACGCTGTTCACATGGCAGACTTACACGCTGTTCACATGGCAGACTTACACGCTGTTCACATGGCAGACTTACACGCTGTTCACATGGCAGACTTACACGCTGTTCACATGGCAGACTTACACGCTGTTCACACGGCAGACTTACACGCTGTTCACATGGCAGACTTACACGCTGTTCACATGGCAGACTTACACGCTGTTCACACGGCAGACTTACACGCTGTTCACATGGCAGACTTACACGCTGTTCACATGGCAGACTTACACGCTGTTCACACGGCAGTCTTACACGCTGTTCACATGGCAGACTTACACGCTGTTCACACGGCAGACTTACACGCTGTTCACACGGCAGACTTACACGCTGTTCACATGGCAGACTTACACGCTGTTCACACGGCAGACATACACGCTGTTCACATGGCAGACTTACACGCTGTTCACATGGCAGACTTACACGCTGTTCACATGGCAGACTTACACGCTGTTCACACGGCAGACTTACACGCTGTTCACATGGCAGACTTACACGCTGTTCACATGGCAGACTTACACGCTGTTCACATGGCAGACTTACACGCTGTTCACACGGCAGACTTACACGCTGTTCACACGGCAGACTTACACGCTGTTCACATGGCAGACTTACACGCTGTTCACATGGCAGACTTACACGCTGTTCACATGGCAGACTTACACGCTGTTCACATGGCAGACTTACACGCTGTTCACATGGCAGACTTACACGCTGTTCACACGGCAGACTTACACGCTGTTCACACGGCAGACTTACACGCTGTTCACATGGCAGACTTACACGCTGTTCACATGGCAGACTTACACGCTGTTCACATGGCAGACTTACACGCTGTTCACATGGCAGACTTACACGCTGTTCACATGGCAGACTTACACGCTGTTCACATGGCAGACTTACACGCTGTTCACACGGCAGACTTACACGCTGTTCACACGGCAGACTTACACGCTGTTCACATGGCAGACTTACACGCTGTTCACATGGCAGACTTACACGCTGTTCACATGGCAGACTTACACGCTGTTCACATGGCAGACTTACACGCTGTTCACATGGCAGACTTACACGCTGTTCACATGGCAGACTTACACGCTGTTCACACGGCAGACTTACACGCTGTTCACATGCCAGACTTACACGCTGTTCACATGGCAGACTTACACGCTGTTCACATGGCAGACTTACACGCTGTTCACATGGCAGACTTACACGCTGTTCACACGGCAGACTTACACGCTTTTCACATGGCAGACTTACACGCTGTTCACATGGCAGACTTACACGCTGTTCACACGGCAGACTTACACGCTGTTCACATGGCAGACTTACACGCTGTTCACATGGCAGACTTACACGCTGTTCACATGGCAGACTTACACGCTGTTCACATGGCAGACTTACACGCTGTTCACACTGCAGACTTACACGCTGTTCACATGGCAGACTTACACGCTGTTCACATGGCAGACTTACACGCTGTTCACATGGCAGACTTACACGCTGTTCACCATGGCAGACTTACACGCTGTTCACACGGCAGACTTACACGCTGTTCACATGGCAGACTTACACGCTGTTCACATGGCAGACTTACACGCTGTTCTCATGGCAGACTTACACGCTGTTCACATGGCAGACTTACACGCTGTTCACCATGGCAGACTTACACGCTGTTCACCATGGCAGACTTACACGCTGTTCACATGGCAGACTTACATGCTGTTCACATGGCAGACTTACACGCTGTTCACCATGGCAGACTTACACGCTGTTCACATGGCAGACTTACACGCTGTTCACCATGGCAGACTTACACGCTGTTCACATGGCAGACTTACACGCTGTTCACCATGGCAGACTTACACGCTGTTCACATGGCAGACTTACACGCTGTTCACATGGCAGACTTACACGCTGTTCACATGGCAGACTTACACGCTGTTCACATGGCAGACTTACACGCTGTTCACATGGCAGACTTACACGCTGTTCACATGGCAGACTTACACGCTGTTCACATAGGCAGAAATGTTCAACTGACTTGCTTCTGACAAAAAACACTTGAAAGTTGAGTCAGTGAAAATTGGATGTTAATCTGCCAAGTGAACAGCACGTCGCCAAGTGAACAGCATTTGTACAACCAACTTTCCACCAAAGTGGTTGATTTCCAGTCTGTTGCTCACAAGTCGCTGAGACCAAGTCGGCAAAAAGTGTGCCAGGTGAACAGTCCAGATGATTTAGTTCCGATTTAGTTCGGATTCAGCAGCGATTCGAAAACTCAGGTGAGCACCGCCCACTTTGGCCGTGACTCTGCCCAGATTCTGAACTGGTAAACCCTGGCGCGATCTATAATTATGGTTTGAGGCTATATTTAGCTGTCAGAATGCACGCTCACCAATGGTTCGCTTTGTTATGCCTCCCAAATCTTCAACTGCTGACTAACCATTTGAATACCCCTTGCGCTGTGTACATGGCAGCGAATTTCAACCAACTTAGTTCCGACAAAAATCGTTAGAAAGTTGAGTTTAAGTCGGCCATGCGAACAGGCACACAACTTCTAATGTAAGCGATCAACATCACATAATATATGTCAAGGCTCATACGTGTGAGAAAATCATACTTCAACTCCGACTCATAGCTACACTCTACAGCCCAGGACTCCCCAAATGATGCGTCCCTGCGTCATATACGCACTAGAAGCCAAAAACACGTACTAGAAATTCATTGAGGGGGTTCCGGGACGCACTAAACCGAAAAAGAGCGGCGGGTCCCGGGACGCATTACATATCCGTTATCGTACATACCCTGGTTAAGAACTGTTTTCAGATTGTAGTCGTCCTGTAAGTCTAGTGCAAGTGAGACGAAAAAGGACACTTCATATCACACCATGCGTGTTCTCAATGTGTTTTTAGTACACAGGGGCTCCGCTGAGGGGGTCCATGGACTCTCTGACAATTATAAATGGGGGTCCCGGGACCCGCCAGGTGGGGCATCCGTGGGGAGCCCTGCTGAGCCTATAGCATTGTCTCAAAACGAAATTGATAAGAGTTGTCCGTCCCTGACATAGCCCGCAGCGCTGTCGGCGGGTAGTTCCGGTTGTTTTGTTTACGTCCAAAAGAAGAAGAAGATTATTTAGTGGTGGAGGGAAACGTTGCTGTGTCTGCTGTTCAAACTACGCGGGTAAAGACGTTGAAGGGCGGATTGTCATGCGGTTCCATTTTGCAAACACAAACCGGAACTACCTGCCGTTCCAGGGGCGCAACTCTGTCCGACTAGTATCGCGTTAGTTTCGAGACAGTGCTATAGCTGCCTTTGTGTGGAGTGGGAACTTGTTTGATGAATTAATTGTGTAATGAACACACGTGTCAGTCGGCTGCTAAAGCAAGTCAGGAAAGTCCTCCCACTCTACATAGGAAGCTGTCAATATGCTGAATTTTGGTACATCTTGAACACACGGCCAGTACCATATAACTGGCCTTGATACGGAACGATCCAAGGGGGGGCAATCTCAGTCATCTGAAAGAGGGAAATCCAAACGCAATCCGCCTTGTTCGATTTTATGGGCTTGGACGATAGAGAAAAATAAGAAAAGCAAAAGCTGGAGTCCAGTCTGGACGAAACTGCTATCAAGAACGCAGAATTGATTTTTTCTGAGTTTTTGTTTTAGCCGTAAGCGCCATTTCTCATTTCGAATTTCTCATAACTGCTGTTCACAATGCGGCCGCAGTGAAACCAACAAAGGGGCCTCACTCTGGAAGAGTTTCCTGCTCCGATAAACATGGCGCTTACGGCTAAAAAAAACTCAGAAAAAATCAATTCTGCGTTCTTGATAGTAGTTTCGTCCAGACTGGACTCCAGCTTTTGCTTTTCTTATTTTTCTCTATCGTCCAAGCCCATAAAATCGAACAAGGCGGATTGCGTTTGGATTTCCCTCTTTCAGATGACTGAGATTGCCCCCCCTTGGATCGTTCCGTATCAAGGCCAGTTATACGGTACTGGCCGTGTGTTCAAGATGA
>NC_090258.1:40537224-40542224 GCF_037325665.1 Littorina saxatilis
AACGGTGGTGGACGTTTTGACGAATGAACCTAACGAGGAATAAGGGTCACACACACACACATACACACACACACACACACATACACACACACACACACACACACACACACACACACACACACACACACACACACACACACACACACACACACACACACACACACACACACACACACACACACACACACACACACACACACACACACACACACACACACAAACATACATGTGGTTAAGCATTAATTGTTGACGTTTTTACCAACGATAACGACGACGATGGCAACAAGAACAACAACGACGACGAAAACAGCAGCAGAAATAACAACAACAACAACAACAACAACAACGACGACGACGAAACAACAACAACAACAACAACAACGAAACAACAACAACAACAGCAACAACAACAACGACGACGACGAAGAAGAAGAAGGAGAAGGAAAAGAAGAAGAAGAAGACGAAGAAAATCAATAGCAACAGCAACAACATCAACAACAACAACCGTAAACAACAACAACAAGCAGGAATTGTAAAACAATATTTCTCTTTGTTTTCTTTTGTTAATATAAGTTAATTCTAATATGCTGACTATTAGCAAATGATAACAGACATGTCGAGTAAATGGATATCCCGTCGCGATATAACCTTGAACGGTTGAAAACGACGTTAAACACCAAATAAAGAAAGAAATGGATATCAAGCATGAGTCGGTAGGCGAATGCTGATATCTTTTTTTGCTCTGTGCCAAAACGTGCTTTGACGGTCACCCCCTGAGTTTGATTACATTTTTTTTTATCTGTTCGCATCTTTCATGGCAAACCAATGTTTTTTAATGACAAACATAACCCATAGAGATAATAATCATAACCGTGCTAGATATGGTCATTTCTGTTTGACAATAAAAAAAGAAAGAAACGAGATGCGTGGGTTGAAACGAGTGAGTGTGAATGGGACACTTCAAGGGAACTCAGGATTTTGCTTGTTTGCTTGTTTACCATCGACTTACCTATAACTTACTGTGTGTGTTTGTAGATGAAGTATAAGTCTTCAAATCTGTCCCACAATAAATAAAAATTTCAAACTATTTCTTAAAAAAAAAGGATTGAAAAGGAACGGTTTCGGACGTTACACATAATGTCAAATGTGCCTTGTGAACGAAAAGTTCGTCTGCTACTCCACTGTGAGCCGTCGTCAACATTCACGTTAATGGCGACTACAAATTGCACTCTTTGAACGTAATTTACCACACAAAAAGCATTAGACCGTGTGCTAGTCAGTCTTTCAGCTCTGAAAAGGTCAGTACTTTTTTTTTTTGTCAAACGGTAACGTACGAAAATATCCAGATTCCAAAAAAGGTATTCTACATTTTCGCGGTAGAAAGATTATTTCGGGAAGCCATCTTTACCCAGAATGCACTCTGTGTTTGATTTCCCAAGATGGCGGCAAAGAAGAGAGAAGGTGAGTGTTTATAATTTTTTGTCAGGCACATCGTACTGGTAACGTCCGACATAATATAACGACTGAATTGCAAGTTTTTAGTGTTTTTAAAGCTTTTTAATGCACACTACAACGGCAAAAACGGACTGAAGCGGCAACACCATGTGTTTGCGTCCACACGTGTCTATGTACCGGGCATGAGTGACCTCGGCTTTCAGTCGTTACGTGGACACAGCACAAACTGTGTCCATTCAGTTCTACATCTACCAAGTGTAACATCTGACATGCTCAACAGCCTGCAGACTATATTTACAAACTGTTTGTCACTTTGTTTCTGGTTTTAGATGTGGTACACAATGTATTAAATAAGATTATTTTTGTTCTGACAAGATTTCTGTGTTTGTTGCATTTTTAATGAAATGTGTGTGTACTGCTTGCTGTCGGACGTTACACAGGACACAGTGAGCAGATGAATTTATGGGACAATAAAATTGAATTTTGGTTTGGATTTGATGTGAATGTCAATTTCAGCATCTAAGTCAATGATAAAGATTAGATTCAGAAATATCTGGCAAGTAATTATCATACTGTGGCTAGTTGTACTGTGTCCAGTGTAACATCCAACATCAGTCAGGTGCCCGTCTTTATTGATCAATATCTAAAAAACGCTGCTTTCATTTATCTTTTTAAAACTTGAAACACATTCAGGAAACCTCAGTCTTTAATGCTGCAACATCCAACAACAAATATAAACAGTTTTATTTTTGCCTCAAGTGTCCCATTGTAAGGAGGCAGGTTCTGGCACAGCAGTGCTGGTCTATATCGACCACATTGTGTTTAGAAGCGACCCCGCAAATAAGACAGAACAGCCGCATTGAGAACTGAATCGCTCCTATCTGAGTGTACCTGTCAGTCAAAAAGCATTCTCGTGACCTGGGTCAGCCTATCACTCACCTGACGTGATGAATATTAACAGGTGAAATGCGTTCACACAACAATTTCACACGATAAATCATGTTGAATATGGGTTTCAGTTGCTTCAACTTTTCTTGTCCAACAGAGAGCGACAGATTTAGAACCGACGCCAGACAGAAAGGACATGACGCAAAGATATAATTGACGTAAATTGAGTGACGCTTGATTCTTCAGAACTTTAACAATGACATTCTTGAGTGAGCGGGTCGGCATTGCACTCTCAGAGGCTGGGTGGTGCCTTGCCGTTCTGTAAAACACCCACCGACAAAACTGGATTTTCTGTATTTTTTTTTAGATAAAGAGTGTATTATCTGACAGAATTTAAAATGTCATTCTTCATAAAAAAAGGAAACTGATATTGTTACTTCAAATTTTTACTTTGTCTTTTGTTTAATTTTTAGAGTGATAAACAAAAAGGGTCCCTGCCTGAACGTTATAACATTTAGCGGGCTAACCGAGAATCAGTCCTGATTGGTCAAAATCCCATATGGTGCACTGAAATGGTATTAATGATATATATTATGAAATGTATAACATTTCCAAAACACTTTAATATGTGTGTTTTCAGCTGGTTGATCTCCTGTATCATTAATGTCGTAGGAGCAATAAAATCAATAACTACTGCCAACTTACATTTTGAAAGAGCGTGGTTTCTTTGCAACAGGAAGAAAAAACTTTGAACAAAGCAAAACATCCACTGCTGGTGCATCATCGTCGAGCAGGGAAATGAAATCGTTGAGAGGGACATTCGTCTGTGTCTAGATGTAGTTGGTAACTGGTGTGAATGTGTAGGGGAAACCGGGATTAGTTTTGACTGAATATAGGTGTTGTTGATGGTAACTGGTGTGAATGTGTAGGGGAAACCAGGATTAGTTTTGACTGAATATAGGTGTTGTTGATGGTAACTGGTGTGAATGTGTAGGGGAAACCAGGATTAGTTTTGACTGAATATAGGTGTTGTTGATGGTAACTGGTGTGAATGTGTAGGGGAAACCGGGATTAGTTTTGACTGAATATAGGTGTTGTTGATGGTAACTGGTGTGAATGTGTAGGGGAAACCGGGGTTAGTTTTGACTGCAGTCTAGATGTAGTTGATGGTAACTGGTGTGAATGTGTAGGGGAAACCGGGGTTAATTTTGACTGCAGTCTAGATGTAGTTGATGGTAACTGGTGTGAATGTGTAGGGGAAACCGGGGTTAGTTTTGACTGAATATAGGCGTAGTTGATGGTAACTGGTGTGAATGTGTAGGGGAAACCGGGGCCAGTTTTGACTGAATATAGGTGCTGTGGATGGTAACTGATGTGAATGTGTAGGGGAAACCGGGGTTAGTGTTTTTTGCACGTGTTGTGATCTAGTATGCGCAAGCATTTATGAGTTTGTGTTTGTCTTCTCCCTTCACCTCCACTCCTGGCTTAAGAAGCAAGTCTATCGATGAATCAATATACCGCTCAATAGATCTATATTAGATAAATGGTTAATTGTAAACAATTAAGTAGATGAATAAATATATAACTAACTAAGAAGGAACAAACAAACAAATAAATAAATGTGACCCTCCACCACGGAATGAGTCGCATGTCACCTTTGCATGATTTTCATATTTTTTACATTTTTCTAAAGAATTTTTTATGCTCTATCCAGTGGTGAAAACAGTTTTAGAAACGAGCGAAAACTGTTTGAGTTATAAGCCTGTGACTAAGGTGACCCACACATTGTTACCAGCCACTCACCGGACTTATATTAAGCCTAGCGCAGAACCGCGCGAGGTGACATGCGACTCGTGTCGTGGAGGAGGGTGACAAATATAGGTTGTTCTCTGGAGCTGGGTACCAAACTGTGACATGGGAGTCAAAAACAGAACCAACTTCAAATTCATCAACACTGTGTTTGTGTGATCTTTTGGACACTTCGAGCATAAAAATATGTAAATAAGGCTATTTCGTGAATTGTAAAAAACATGTTACCTTTAGCACAACAACGAGTGGTCGAATCAACTTCGTAACTATGAACGAGCAAACGAGAAACGACACTTCAAACCGTCTGCTAGTGGCGACGTTACCACGCAACGGGACAACGGGTGCATAGATATCCTCCCGCAAGAATGCTGTGTAGTTTAGTATAAAGAAGTTCGCTACAAACTCATTTTGATTGAAAAAGAAAAGAGACAAACAACGCCAACTTCGTAAAATGTAAAAACATAGCTAATTCCCATGTAGATCGAAAGGTCATCATTTTGTATATAGCCGAGTGAGTAAACGAAGTTTTGAAACCCTTGTAGTTGTTTTTATTCTCCTCTATGTGTATTAGCCAATATTGACAGATGACACCATCTTGGGCATTTGTTGTAAGTTTGACGTGCAACATGTGACGCTTGTTTTGACGCTTAGTTTGACGTTCGACATTTTCTGACATTGTCAGCAAAATTCAGCATAGACATCGCTAATTCCCATGAAGATTGAATGTTTTGAAACCTTTGTTGTTGTTTTTATTTTTCTCTGTGTGTATCTGTGTTTGTGTTAATATTGACGTGTGACTGACTCTATCTGCCCTGTCTCAACGTTAAAAGTCAAATTACTCTAAAGTT
>NC_090258.1:40543714-40556214 GCF_037325665.1 Littorina saxatilis
ACAGTTTGATAACGAAGGTACATTGACAATGCTATTGTGACAGGGGAGGCTACCGCTCCTTTCGCAACGGACTCTGCACCCGGGTTGTTGGCCTTTAAAGTCAACACCTGTGGTTTGTAGAATTCTGTTTGTGATGGGGTCTGGTGGTTTCCGATTGTCTGTATGTTCATGGAAACCTTCGGGTTTGCATAACAGTTTTTATAAGGCTAAGAAATTGGCCCTAACATTTTCAATCCTGTTTGATTGCACTTCGCTTCCCGAGGTGATCGTAGTGTTTCGGCACACGGTTACACCATAAAGAGAGACACAACAAAAAAGTGAACGGGAAAACTCTTAAATCAGGGGGTATGATATAAAGTGTTCAACAGCATTGCTTTTTCTTGCGAGTGTAATGATTTAGTCTTTTCGTAAGAAGATAGGGAGTCTTAAGAACATGGAGGTGAGTTTACAGATGCTAAGAACAGAAAATATCAGACAGCAGCGTATTAATTAATAAAGGGAAAGCCTTAGTTATCAAGACTCAATTTAATTCAAGCCTCAAGACTCAAATATTTTACTGTCTTAATACAAAATAAGAAAAATATGACTTAAACCGACACATCACCCTCACCTCACGATAAGCTCGGAGACCCGGCCGCCCCCCCCCCACCCCCACCCCCTTTTGAAACACCAAACATCTAAGTAAATCAGTTCTTAAAAAGTAGGTTTTGAATGAAGATGAAGGGTCTTTATAGAAATTAAGTTATACATCAAGAGGTTTAGAAATGGGTTTCACTGTATCAAAACAACAAGTCGCGTAAAGGCGAAAATACAACATTTAGTCAAGTAGCTGTCGAACTCACAGAATGAAACTGAACGCAATGCAATTTTTCAGCAAGACCGTATGTACTCGTAGCATCGTCAGTCCACCGCTCATGCTCATGGCAAAGGCAGTGAAATTGACAAGAAGAGCGGTTTAGTAGTTGCGCTGAGAAGGATAGCACGCTTTTCTGTACCTCTCTTCGTTTTAACTTTCTGAGCGTGTTTTTAATCCAAACATATCATATCTATATGTTTTTGGAATCAGGAACCGACAAGGAATAAGATGAAAGTGTTTTTAAATTGATTTCGAAAATTTAATTTTGATCATAATTTTTATATTTTTAATTTTCAGAGCTTGTTTTTAATCCAAATATAACATATTTATATGTTTTTGGAATCAGAAAATGATGGAGAATAAGATAAACGTAAATTTGGATCGTTTTATAATTTTGTTAATTTTTTTACAATTTTCAGATTTTTAATGACCAAAGTCATTAATTAATTTTTAAGCCACCACGCTGAAATGCAATACCGAAGTCCGGGCTTCGTCGAAGATTACTTGACCAAAATTTCAACCAGTTTGGTTGAAAAATGAGAGCGTGACAGTGCCGCCTCAACTTTCACGAAAAGCCGGATATGACGTCATCAAAGACATTTATCGAAAAAAAGAAAAAAACGTTCGGGGATATCAATCCCAGGAACTCTCATGTAAAATTTCATAAAGATCGGTCCAGTAGTTTGGTCTGAATCGCTCTACACGCACGCACGCACACACACACATACACACACACACACACACACACATACACCACGACCCTCGTTTCGATTCCCCCTCTATGTTAAAACATTTAGTCAAAACTTGACTAAATGTAAAAAGATTGTAGGTTATTGGAACTTTTAATTATTGACAAAAGAAAACGTCACAATAATTTTTTTCCAAAGTTTTACGTTCCATGATCCTACAATTCTTGGTTTTTTTTAAATTTTGAATTTTGGAACGTAAGTAGTCTATCTGTTTTTGGAATTGGGTTTCACTGTATTAATGGCGCCGCGAGCAGGATATTTTTGTGGCTAAGTAAACTCCACGCTTCTCTTGCCCCTGAGGAAGGAGGGAAAGGGAGAGAATGCCGTCTGGTCCCATTTCAATAACAATGGATGAAGCGATGTTCCTTAAATCAATCTCCGATATTATCCACATCTCTCCCCCATGGCTTGCTCGCTGTCGATCTGCTTCTCTTCGACATTAAAGCTTTGGGAAGAACATGCTTCAGTCACGTACGGTCGATGGGATTTAGTGTCGTGTGCGTGTGTGTGTGGGTGGTGGTGGTGGATGCCGGGGTGGGTAGTTGGGTTGGGTCAGTGTGAGTGTGTGGGTGAGAGAATGAGAGAGTGTATGTATGTGTGTGTGTGTGTGTGTGTGCGTGTGTGTGTGTGTTTGTGTGTGTGTGTGTGTGTGTGCGGTGTGGGTGTGTGTGTGTGTGTTTGCATGTGTATGTGTGTGCGTGTGTGTGTATGTGTGTGTGTGTGTGTGTGCGTGTGTGTGTGTGTGTGTGTTTGTGTGTGCATGTGTGTGTGTGCGGTGTGTGTGTGTGTGTGTGTGTGCATGTGTATGTGTGTGCGTGTGTGTATGTGTGTGTGTGTGTATGTGTGTGTGTGTGTGTGTGTGGTTAGAAACTCCTCCCTCTCCCCACCCACCCCTCGCTTCTCTCCTGTTCTTCTTCGTCTTCTTTTTCTGCTTCCATCTAAATTTCTATTCACAAGGTATGTGTCTATTGTCTTTCTCTCTAAATCTATAAATGCTCCTCGTTAGCATTTTGGGGGATTCGTTTTCCAGTATAATTTGACTTTTATTATGCGGTTGAGAAAACGTTTTTTTATAACACACACATACACAAAAGCTCACACACACACACACATACACACAAAAGCACACTGACACACACACACACACACACACACACACACACATACACACAAAAGCACACTGACACACACACACACACACACACACACACACACACACACACACACACACGACACCTCCTAGTATTAACTATCCCCACCCCTACCTCCCAAACGCACACATTGTAACATAACCTTATCATCTCACAGCCAACCAGTCTAAGAACCCTAGCCTGCTCTTGAAAACCATCAGGGCAGAGTTCGGGACAAAACAGAACGCAGTCTGTATCCAGGACAGAGAGCTGGGTTCCGCTAGCCGGCAAATGGTGTGTGTCTCTGTCCCTTATCTCCAGTCTGCTCTCTTGTATGGTGCCGCGCGCGGGGTTCGGGATCTATAGAGTGTTCTTTTACTGGAGAGAGGGAGAGTGTGTATCTGTGCTGGCGCTCTTTCCGTTCATTTGGGACACGGCACGTGGTAAACGCGAAGGAGAGTTTTAGCCTGCACTGCTTCAAACGTCGATATTGTGCTGATGTAATGTGTGTGTGTGTGTGTGTGTGTGTGTGGTTGTGTGGAGTTTCTCTTTCTCCATCGTCACTGAGGTCTGTTTTCTTAGATGTTTTGTGGTTTTGTGTATTTTGTGTGTAAATACTAAAGGCTTTTTCTTAGTACCTAACCTAGTTTTGTAAATAGCGAGGACTGAACAATTACCACTGTGTTCAAATGAGTGTTTACTGTGTTCTACGGTTCTCTACGTTACTCTTAGTTTTGAAAATATATTGGAGTATGGCTTTTTTGATTTAATTTAATCTTTTATTATTGTAATCTGATATTCTGTTTGTTTTTTGTCATGTTTCACGCTGCTGTAAAATATACAAACGAAACAAAATAGTCGAGGGAGTTAAGAAATTACATGTTCAGCTTAAAATTAACATTCATTTTGTCACAATAGAAGGTTTGATGATGAACAAACAGTTCGAATTCACACTGCATTTTCTAATCGAGTTCTAGCTGCATAGTCCTTCCGTCCTCCTTCAGAGCGAAACGCGTGAAGTGCAGACACAGAAAGTGTAGCGTCGGCTTTAAGCATTGCAACCTTAATCATCATTAGACGCTCCACGGATGATTTTGATGTGCCTCCCAAGGTGAATGTTCCTGTAATGGATGATCGTTATCCTAGGACTGGTGCACATGCAGAAACGTCAAATGAAATATGCAGTGAGTAGTATTGTCCAAACGATGCTGATGCTTCTGCTGCTGCTGATGTCGATGATGATAATCAGAAGATGAAATCAGTAGTAACTAAAATATGAAAGCTACACGTAAAAGCACAAACATATCCTTTTTTTATTTGGTGTTTAACGTCGTTTTCAACCACGAAGGTTATATCGCGACGGGGAAGGGGGGGGGGAGATGGGATAGAGCCACTTGTTAATCGTTTCTTGTTCACAAAAGCACTAATCAAAAAATTGCTCCAGGGGCTTGCAACGTAGTACAATATATGACCTTACTGGGAGAATGCAAGTTTCCAGTACAAAGGACTTAACATTTCTTACATACTGCTTGACTAAAATCTTTACAAAAATTGACTATATTCTATACAAGAAACACTTAACAAGGGTAAAAGGAGAAACAGAATCCGTTAGTCGCCTCTTACGACATGCTGGGGAGCATCGGGTAAATTCTTTCTCGTCCCAACCAATATGGGACTCCCCCTAACCCGCGGGGGGAAGAAATGGAATTGTGTCCACACTACTTACTTTGTGTTAATAGTAATATCCATGTGCAAAGAAAAGTAAACCAACAGGAGCATTACTCACTTTCTATGAAAAGAAAGTGGAATTATTGTGTAGGTTGAATTGAAGTCAGTGAACTGTACAATCGCTAAACCTCACTTTTCTTACCACATAATGCGCGTTTCCTATAACATACACAAAAGAGGTTATGTATTGTAGAGACTAAGTTTTTCTTAGGTCCCAAAATGTGTTTTTTAGCTTGTGCAGAGCAAAAACGACAGGTAATAACTTTTAGTTCAATATTAAACAAAATGTATATCAGACGTTTTTAAATAAAATTACTTTGCTTTGGATATAGTGTTTGCTTCACTAGTACATGTATATTTACAAAAATGCACTTGCCGCATCTTGATAAACACACCGTACATTCCGTTCGTTCCCTCCACGTTAAGTGTCGCTTTGAGCAGCAACATCTAGTGTTTCTCCAAGCCAATTGCACTTTATCTTGGCAGCTCCTGAAGTTACTGCAGGGCTCCCCAAAGTTCGCGTCCATGCGTCCTATACGCACTAGACGCCAAAATCACGTACTAGAAACTCATAGATGGGGTCCCGGGACGCACTAAACATATAAAGTGCGAATCCAAAAACAAAGAGACTGCCAACGTTCCAAAATTCAGAATCAAAAAAACAAGAAAGGTAGGTTGTTGGAACGTTTGAATAACAAACGTTCCAACAACCTACCTGTCTTGTTTTTTTAAAATAAAGTGCGAGTACTGGGACGCATTAAATTTCCGTTGTCGTGCGTCCCGTAGGTTTGTTTGTTTGCTTAACGCCCAGCCGACCACGAAGGGCCATATCAGGGCGGTGCTGCTTTGACATATAACGTGCGCCACACACAAGACAGGAGTCGCAGCACAGGCTTCATGTCTCACCCAGTCACATTATTCTGACACCGGACCAACCAGTCCTAGCACTAACCCCATAATGCCAGACGCCAGGCGGAGCAGCCACTAGATTGCCAATTTTAAAGTCTTAGGTATGACCCGGCCGGGGTTCGAACCCACGACCTCCCGATCACGGGGCGGACGCCTTACCACTAGGCCAACCGTGCCGGTCGTCGTCCCGTATGTACTCTTTGTATATACTGTAGACGTCAGCTAAGTCAAAGTGCAAGCACAAATTATGACAATTTCAAACGGGAACGATAACAGCCTTGAAGACAGTGCGGAGGTTCTGACCTACAAACCAGTGCTTGCTAGTTGCCATTCGATTCCTCGAATATTCTGGTGATAAAAAAACATCCACTTCATATCACAATATTCGTGATCACAATGCGTTATATAATTCATGTACTGCAACGGGGTTTTGGGGACCTGGGACTCTTGGGACCCTCTAAAACTCCGCGTAGAGTACAGTAAAAGTGGGGGTCCCGGAACCCTCTAGGACAGGTGTCCGTGGGGAGACCTGTACTGGTTCGAAATGTAGCTATTTTCTCACTCCACTCACTCTCTATATTGAATGATATGACATTGATTTAGCAAACCAAGACGTCTTTTCTTGACCCTCCCATCCAAAACTACAAAAACAGATAGACTACCAATGTTCCAAAATTCAAGAATGGTAGGTAGTTTACTTCTCTACTTCCAGGACCTTTGGGTCGACGTACTAGTAAATGTAACGTTTTGTTTTGTCTATGATAAACGTTCTAATTAACTACCATTTTGTTCTTCTTCCCATCCAAAGTGAAATCTATGGCTTCAAAACGGAAGAAAAGTTCGAGAAGACGTCATGAGTGCAAAATGATGGTGCCACGTGAAAGTATTATCATTTCTCGTTCCGTGTTGCGTCTGCTTTTTGTTGCCTTTTGTGTTTTGTTCCTGATGAAGCTTACATAAGCGAACATTCGTATTGTCTTTTGCTGTTCTTGTATCGGTGAGTACAGATATCTTTTGTTTTTTAACTTCTAATGTCTGTATCCTGAGGACATGGCAACGAATCCGAGAACGAAGTTGCATGGTCTCCGTGACTTCATTCGTCATAATTATCATCCAATGAAAAGTGCGCGTTAGGTCGCCGCCAGGCTGTGCATGGGTCGGTATCGTGTCTCATTAAAAGACAACAATGAACATGCGCACACCATTTTTTAATTTTTTTTATTTATTTAATTTTTTTTTTTTTTACGGACAATAAGCCAGAGACGTAAACTCACAAAGAAACCGAACCAAAAGCGAGCGACCGGTATTCCCACGTGGACAACTTTACAGGACCATGACAATACCTTACTTTCACCTGCCTTACCTTTGCTTAGACCAAAAAAAATATATGTTGGTTTAGGGTTACATATGACCAACAAACACAGGGTCGGTAAGTCGGCTTTTCTAAAAAAAATTAATTTAATTTTTTATTTATTTTTTTTTTTTTTTTTACATATAGTCGATTTTAAAGGAGGTTACTTCCCTTTGTCTCAGTATAGTTCGCAAAATGTGCCAAAAGTGTTTTTTTGAGAAATGAAAAAAAAAGTGTCAGGGTCGGCTTGAAAAAATAGGGTCGGTCGGGTTACCCTAAACCAACATATAATAGTTTTTGGCCTTATCTTAAAATGTAATAGACTCCATGGTGACTATTTAGCACTACTTGTGTGTTTTGAAAACAAGCAAAGAGGTTACGCAACTAAAAACTGACAAACGAAAAAGATTGTATTTATACAAGTCAAACCAACAACAATAACGTACGTAGAAGAAACAGGCAATCAACTACACCAACAAAGGTAGTAGTTAAACAAAACAAACAAAGCTACATATTTTACAATATTTTATGCAGACTCGGAGTGACTTTTGCCGGACTGGTAAACACGAGGTTTATCGTATAAAAAAAACACACCTAGTAATGCCCCACAAATCTGAGAAATTCAGGTTTTAAAGCGAAGAAAGTCTTCAAATGGAAGAAATTTACAGACATCATGAACAGGAAATACGGAAAAGCAAGGTTTTAACTGTATTTGTTTGTTTGTTTGTTTGTTTGTTTGTTTGCTTAACGCCCAGCCGACCACGAAGGGCCATATCAGGGCGGTGCTGCTTTGACATATAACGTGCGCCACACACAAGACAGAAGTCGCAGCACAGGCTTCATGTCTCACCCAGTCACATTATTCTGACACCGGACCAACCAGTCCTAGCACTAACCCCATAATGCCAGACGCCAGGCGGAGCAGCCACTAGATTGCCAATTTTAAAGTCTTAGGTATGACCCGGCCGGGGTTCGAACCCACGACCTCCCGATCACGGGGCGGACGCCTTACCACTTGGCCAACCGTGCCGGTATAAGGTTTTAACAGGGGAGTTTAAACCCGGGGAGAGGGACGCTGAAAAGGGGGTTGCATTGTATGATGCATTTTGTCTCTTTTTTTCTTATTGAGACTTAATCTTAATCTTAACGACCTGGCAGCATAATGTGTCAATTTAGCGCTCGATCCGTGCTGATGGGGAAGGTCGTTGGGGGCAGGTGATCCTTATCGCAAGCTGGTCACCAGAGCCGAGGTGGACGAGAAAGTTACCAACCAAACTGGGGCCACCAGCAGTGTTGGATTGGTTAAAATTGAGATTTGTTGTTAAGATAAGATAAGATAAGATAAGAAAACTTTAATGTCCATTTTCATTTTACACAAACATGGACATTTTTCTTTGGGCACCACATCGCGTTTCTAATTAGACAACCACACGATCATTAAGCATAATCGAACATAATTACACTACTAAAATTAACCTTATTTCAACGAATCAGAATCCGTGCTTTGTTCTCTCCCGGTTGTGTGGTACCCATTTTTGTTATTGTTATATGAAGTCTTATATCGCGCGCGTATCTCCAGACTCGGACTCAAGGCGCAGGGCTCTAGGTTTATGCCGTATGAGATGTAATTTTTTACACAATACATCACGCATTCACATCGACCAGCAGATCGCAGCCATTTCGGCGCATATCCTACTTTTCACGGCCTATTATTCCAAGTCACACGGGTATTTTGGTGGAATTTTTTTTATCTATGCCTATACAATTTTGGCAGGAAAGACCCTTTTGTCAATCGTGGGATCTTTAAAGTGCACACCCCAATGTAGTGTACACGAAGGGACCTCGGTTTTTCGTCTCATCCGAAAGACTAGCACTTGAACCCACCACCTAGGTTAGGAAAGGGGGGAGAAAATTGCTAACGCCCTGACCCAGGGTCGAACTCGCAACCTCTCGCTTCCGAGCGCAAGTGCGTTACCACTCGGCCACCCAGTCGTTACCACTCGGCCACCCAGTCGTTACCACTCGGCCACCCATTGTCTGTTCGTGCACCTCCACCCAGGACAGACTCGACTGTATTATTATAATTTTTTTTTCTTTCTATCATGCATTTTTTTCTTTCTTGGTCGGATTAAGAAGGCAAGAAAAGGGCAGCAGACTGAAAATACTGTGGAACCCCTGTTAACCCGTGATTTGTAAAAATGTGAAATGTCGCGACAATGGGATGGGGGCGAAATGGAATGCGGTGAAACGGCATGGCGGCCAAATGGGATATGGTGTCAAAATGGGATGTCGCGCTATCGTTATGGCATGTTAGTAAAATGACGCTTGGCTTGTGAAATGTACGTCGCGAAAATGGGATGGGGCAAAAAATGGGACGGCGGCAAAATGGGATTGCACCAAAATGGGATGTGGAACTAAAACCACCCCCACCACACAGCGTAGAGGCTCTAAACAAGGAAAATTAGTAATAATAAAAGGCATGCATTACTTTGTGGAATGCGATATTTTTAAATTTTTACATTTTTATAAATCGCGGTTTTAGGTTCGACGTGATTTGTAAAATGTATTAAGACACCCCAATATAAAAATTCCTCCTTTTTAAGACTTTGTTTTTTCAAACTTGCTGCGCTTAACCTCTGTAAACATTACCCCCATTTTAAGACGCCCTCCTTTTTAAGACCCAATTTTCTAAGACCAGTTGTCAGGCGTGGTAATGGAGTTTTGTTGTGAGCAGTGGGCCGTGGCGCGGTGTCAATGAAGCGAGGCAAAGCTAGATCAGTGTTAGGCTTCACTTCAGTGGCGACAGTTGCGACGCACAGCGGTCTAATGCAGCTGAAATCAATAGTCAATGGAAAAGAAGGCTATCGGGGGAAAGTTGTTTTCTTTGCTGCACAGTCTTCGGGACCTCTGGTCGCTGAGCGTATAGTGTTCTTGCGGTAAGTCTTGTATTCTAATCGGCCGTGTTGTATGTACACAGTACTATTGTACGTTTCTTAAACGGATTTTTGCCAACTGTAGAACTGCCTTTTTTGTCCCAGACACTTGTTTCACTTTGCGGAATAAGTCAGCGTGGTGTTTTTGCAGTAAGTGTATTCCAATCGGCTATGTTGTATGTACACAGTACTATAATGCGTTTCTTGAATGGATATTGGCCACGCGTAGAAGTGCTCCTTTTGTCCAAGACAGTTGTTTCACTTTGCGGAATAAGTCAAATAATGATGCCGTAGTATTGGACAGCTTTATATTTACGGCACTTGAGGTTGCTTAGTTGGGTATTGTTTTTTAAAGCCTCTTCAACCTATATAAGTCTATGTCTATCCAAGACCGATGTACGTTTGTTACCGTTCTCAGTTCTAATGGCAGTCTCATGGCATGCTTGAGCCGTGTTTTTTTTATTTTTTATAAGTACAAACTATACAAAAGCTTTAAAATAGCGTTACTCTACCTGTAAAATGCTTGGGATGGGGGCGCTAAACTAGCCATGCAATTATTGCAAAATGACCTCAAATGATCAAGATGTGATTTCAGTAATTCGGTTTTAGGCGTTCGAATGATCTGCCTTTTCTTGCGTAAGTGAGGATAAAAAGAAAGACCGCGATTGAAAAGTTCTGTAACATGCAAGCAATCCTTTTTAACCCTTATTTTATTTTATTTTGATTTAAAGTACGTTTTTTGTTAAAGTACCCAAGTGTTCGAAAATACGCGTGATATTTTTCAATTTAAATACCTCGTCTCTGATAACCGATAGTACGTCGTGAGCAATACTGCTTCAACAAACGTGTTTGTTCGATTATCTGACGGTATATCTGTAAACATATTTCGACGTTCTAAAATCAATTAGAGCGCTCGTTCATTCAGATGCAATCCGATTGTGACAACTATTCTGGGCCATTGAGCTTCGAATCGCAGTTTTGTGAACTAAACCGTAGAATGAATATCATCGCAGATATTATCAAAGTAATGTGCGCTGTGTTAGGACCTATCGAAATTGACCGTTTTACTGAATAACTAGACTACCATCACTACCTGACTATACATATTTGATTGTATTGTGTACTGTGATAAACAAACAAAATCTGTTGAATAAAATAGACCAATGCTTGACTAGTTACGAAAGTTCATTTTGTTGCAGCGGTCGATTTAGTTAACATTAAAACGACCTTTGTCAAATGTATATTGATTTTGATATTAGTCTGGTGAGTTTACCTAGGATTGACAGTATTTACTTGAGGTAAAGTGTATTTCTGTTTGTAACAGACTCCTTTTTTTGTGTGTGTGAGTGCATGTTTTGCAGACATTGTTCTCATTGTTGCTAGTTCTCAGAATAATAATAATAATAATATTGGAGATTTATAGAGCGCTTTACGTTCTCTAAGCGCTTTACAATGAAATAATATGAAAGAAAACAAACATACAAATACATACAAAGCAAAGCAAAAAAGCATGTGCAACAGCATTCAG
Organism: Littorina saxatilis; assembly: GCF_037325665.1. NCBI lineage: Eukaryota > Metazoa > Mollusca > Gastropoda > Littorinimorpha > Littorinidae > Littorina > Littorina saxatilis. The sequence goes on from NC_090258.1 coordinate 40,554,899, forward strand.
CACACAAGTGAACAACGAAACACTACATCAATACAAGCTGCAAGCATACTAACACAGGCAAAACATTCAAACATTCATGAGACGTGTGACATGATGATCATGTACTGCTAATTTACTTTGCTTTGTTTTGACTTGTTGAGCATATTTGTCTTGTTAAAATAAGCATTCGTGCAAAAACGTGTAAGTTGGATTTTCAGCCCATGAGCGCAGAATAAACAGAAGTTATGATTGTGTTGTTATATTTGTGTGATTATTTAATTGTGTTTCTTTAAAAAAAAATCGTTTTACATACTTTTTCGGTCAGTTATATATCCCTTTAATTAAGCCACTCAACATACGAAGAGTGCCAATTCATATTGCACATGCCTGAACGCGTATCGACCTTTCGCTGTGTAACACGTCTACAATGGGCAGTAGTTATACATTAGTGCTATAGAAATCAAGTAACACGTGGCATGTTTGTGCCGCATGGATGTCCAGGCATGAATGTAATGGCCAATCTGAAACAGAACCTATATTTTGTTTGTTTGTTTGTTTGTTTGCTTAACGCCCAGTCGACCACGAAGGGCCATATCAGGGCGGTGCTGCTTTGACATTTAACGTGCGCCACACACAAGACAGAAGTCGCAGCACAGACTTCATGTCTCACCGTCACATTATTCTGACACCGGACCAACCAGTCCTAGCACTAACCCCATAATGCCAGACGCCAGGCGGAGCAGCCACTAGATTGCCAATTTTAAAGTCTTAGGTATGACCCGGCCGGGGTTCGAACCCACGACCTCCCGATCACGGGGCGGACGCCTTACCACTAGGCCAACCGTGCCGGTACAGAACCTATATGGTTAACATTTAAGCTGCATGTGTGATACCATTACAACGCATTAAAATTATGAGTTTTAACCCTATTTTCATTTCGGTTTGGGATTTGCATTATTGCAACCGAACCTTGCATCAAACACATCACGTGCGATAAATGCACGTTCAAATAGAGTGTACATGAAGATGACACCACGAGATACCTCTTGGTGATATTTAATTCTCGTTCTGATTTGTAAAGTCCTACCTTTAAATGTGATGTTGTCAGATATAAAATCTTGATTTTATCTTAGTGACCATTTTTCCTATGGACGCCCACAACCCATCGCTTCCACTGTCTCTATTTTCAAGCAGAGGCGATGTCAAAAACGTGTTACATGTACGTTTTTGTCCACTTCCATATTGATCTGATACGCTCCATGCTGACTCCAGGGAGAGTTGTTGGAGAGACGTTGTCAACAACGTGTTACATGTACGTTTTTTGTCCACTTTCAGAT
>NC_090258.1:40563714-40615074 GCF_037325665.1 Littorina saxatilis
AGAGAGAGAGAGAGAGAGAGAGAGAGAGAGAGAGAGAGAGAGAGAGAGAGAGAGAGAGAGATCTAGTCTTTTAGACAGGGATGGCCAAATCTAAAAATGTTAACTCGCCAACAGGGCGAGTAGCTTCAAGAAAGTTACTAGCCCGCCAGAAATGTCGCAGGCCCGGTACATGCCACAGTTGCTGCATCTGCAGTGTTCATTATGGCTTTAATTTGAAACTCAAAATTACAACCAAAAGTGTTACATCGGACCAGCATTTTCTCTGGCCAACCGGGCGAGTTGCCAGGGGGCTTACACTAGCCCGGCCGTTTCTTTACTCGCCCCTCGCGATCGGGCGGACGATTTGGCCATCCCTGCTTTCTCTGGGTCTCTCCTTACGATAAAGGTACATTTGCCAGGCAAGGGGGAGCTTTCTGAACCCAAGACAGCCCCCCCCCCCCCCTCCGCTCCCACCTTTGACCCATCCCTGTCGCTCACGCTATTGTGAGTGATTCTTTTGTAGATTACAAAATAGTAAAATGCAAACTAGAAAATATATCTCGAAAAGAATCGAGCAGGTTGTACGATAAGTGCGTCTGTCTGTCTGTCTGTCTGTCTGTCTGTCTGTCTGCGTCTCGCTGTCTGCGTCTGCATGTCTGTCTGTCTGCGTCTGTCTGTCTGTCTGTCTGTATGTATGTATGTATGTCTGTCCGTCTGTCTGTCTGTCTGTTTGTCTGTCCGTCGGTATGTCTGTCTGATTTTCACTTGTAGCCCTGTTTTACCTGTTGACAAATTGTGTAATAAGGTGTAGAGAGGACTGCGTCCTGACCGCGGTCAAATGAATAACTTTGAACAGCCACAACAATCGCACAGATGAATATTTTTCAACACGACAAAAACGTGCATGCAGGACATTTGAAGTTTATCCTTCGGTTGCAACAATTTGAAACCGTTGAACAAATCGCCAACAACAGTGTGCGCGAATGTGGCGCGTTTCTTTTGCAGTGCAGAGCACAGAAACGAAGACGTGATAGCGCGGATAAGGAGTGTGGTTGTGTGAAAGTTAGTTGGGCGGACGAAGTTGCGGAGTTGGTGGTTGGGAGGGAAAGGGGGCGGGGGGGGGGGGGGGGGGTGCTTGAGGGCAGATAGGGTTGGGACGTGTGAATGTGTGTGTGTGTGTGTGTGTGTTCCTATGAGGATACGTTTTTACATTTAGTCAAGTTTTGACTAAATATTTTAACAACGAGGGGGAATCGAGATGAGGGTCGTGGTGTATACATGTGTGTCTGTATGTCTGTGTGTGTGTGTGTGTGTGTGTGTGTGTGTGTGTGTGTACATCGATTCCGAGAAAACTGCTGGACCGATCTTCGTGAAATTTCACATGAGAGTTCCTGGGTATGATATCCCTAGAAGTTTTTTTCTCTCATTTTTTTCGATAAATATCTCTGATGACGTTATATCCGGCTTTTAGTGAAAGTTGAGGCCGCACTGCCAGGCCCTCATTTTTCAATCACGCGACTTGTTTAAAGTTTACGTGCGGTTGCGTCCCTCAACTGTGAATATGTACGTAAGGTGTGTTGGAGGGCAGGGGACATGTGCGTATGTGTGTTCGAGATAAACATGTGCTTAAGAAGTGTGTGCTTTTAGAGAAAAGAGACTCGGTTAGAGAAAGAGAAAGAAAGAGAGAGAGAGAGAGAGAGAGAGAGAGAGAGAGAGAGAGAGAGAGCGGGAGAGAGAGAGAGAGACAGAGAGAGAGAGAGAGAGAGAGAGAGAGAGAGAGAGAGAGAGGGAGTGAGAGAGAGCGGGAGAGAGAGAGAGAGCGGAGAGAGAGAGGAAGAGAGAGAGAGAGAGAGAGAGAGAGAGAGAGAGAGAGAGGCCGAGAGAGAGAGAGAAACTTAGACAGACAGACTGACAGACCGACGGAAAGTCTGGCAGGTAGTCAGAAAAAGAACGCAACCGAAAGAGCCAGTGCGTGTGTCATAAACTTATGAACCAAAGCACCATTGAGTGAGGTTACCAAACACCACAAGCTAAGACTGCATAAATACAGAACATGTACATGCAAACCCATCTCTCCTCCAATCCCCCCCCCCCCCCCCCCGTTACCCCAACCACCCACCCACCCGTGGAAGTACCAGAGTTGACGGCACAGAATATCAGCTCAGCAGAACCGTTAGATGAGATTTGAAAGGCGACATAAATCAATTTCCAATCACTGGTGCTGACATAATACGACGACCTTTCACGAGGCCCCTGCCCCTGTCACTGACCTCTGGGCTGGGCAGTGGCCACAGTCTTTAATAGTCCAAGATGCCAATTCAATAATGCGGAGCTTTGAGCGTGTTGGACGAGGAGAGATGAAGTCGAAACAGCTGGAGCGCGCCATGGCTCCTTTTTTTTTTTAAACCATTCTGACCGATTTGAATCTAAGTGAGATTGTGATGAGTCAAAAAGCGAATGTGTTGGCAGTAAGGAGAAATACATTGAAGGAATAGAAGTGATAGATTCAATGAGTGCACCCCCCCCCCCCGCCCCTCCCCCAATGCTGTACCCAGAAGCTGTAACTTCTTTTGTACTCATTGAGTATTGGTGAATGTTTCGATGGCGGTTGTAAATATCTTTAACTGGTACGGTCGAACCTGCCATTGCGATCACCTCTCGAAAACACAACGACCATTCAAAGGATCCCAGACTAGTTATCTTTTGTATAATTCATCTTTCCATAGCGACCACCTTTCCATAGCGACCACCTTTCCATAGCGACCACCTTTCCAAAGCGACCACCTGTCTACAGCGACCCCTTATGGTCGGTCCTTTGGCTGGTCGTCATGGACAGGTTTGGCTTTATGTTAACATTTAAAGTGATCGTTAACAAAGCGATCATTTTATCTGGGTTTCGACAACGTGACGAGCTGTTTTTGTCTTTTGTTTCATTTATTTATTCTTAATTTCCAATCAAGTCATATATCACTTTGCTTTTACTTTAAAGTGAGCACCACACTATATAATACTTGATTTACCTGTTCACTGAAAATAAAAGAAGAGCACAGCCGGGTTCTGAATAATTTTGAAAACAATATGTGACCCTCCACCACGAAATGAGTCGCATGTCACCTCGCGCGGTTCTGCGCTAGGCATAATATAAGTCCGGGGGGTGTCTAGTAACAGAGTGAGGGTCACCTTAGTCACAGGCTTATAACTCAAACAGTTTTCGCTCTTTTCTAAAACGGTTTTCACCACTGGATAGAGCATACAAAACTCTTTAGGAAAATGTAAAAATATGAAAATCACATGCAAAGGTGACATGCGACTCATTTCGTGGTGGAGGGTCACATATTTTGATTTATATGATACATTAATCAAATGACCTTTCGTTGTCCAGATACAAGGATTACCTTAGATATAGATCTGTCCGTGCCAGAAGCAATAAATATGTGCGGTGTTATTCGTTAGTTAGATCGAGAGAGAGAGAGAGAGAGAGAGAAAGAGAGAGAGAGATAGAGAGAGAGAGAGAGAGAGACAAACAGACAGAGAAAGAGAGACAGAGAGCGACAGAGACAGAGAGCTAGTGATGCCGAGAGCTAGAGAGTGACAGAGAGAGTGACAGAGAGAGAGAGAGAGAGAGAGAGAGAGAGAGAGAGAGAGAGAGAGAGAGAGAGAGAGAGAGAGAGAGAGAGAGACTTAGACTTAGACTCAGACTTAGAACATTTTATTCACATAAAGGGTAGACATTTTAGGCCATAGGCTTAATCTTACAATGTGCCCTTTACATTCACACAAACACATATTCACGCGTGCGCCCGACTAGAATCATAGAAACATCAAACATACAGTAATAATAAATGAGAAAAGTAGTAGAAAATACATGAATGGAACATCAATAAAGCAATTACAGAATGGAACATTAATTACGCAATCACACTTGCGCACTCACACGCAGACGCACAAGGAGGAACACATATAATACTAATAATAATATACACACAACTAAGTGCCATTCAACAAGCACACAGTGAGCCTACCAAGACAGGTAGATTTAGCATTATGTAGGCATGCAGCAGTCAATATTTCAGAGTAATAAAATAATTATAATTAACAAAGCTAGCTACAATACCGGCAGCGTAACTTATGAAGACCTCAGTATGTGTTTCCTGAGGGAGGTTTTGAATGCGTTCAATGAACGGCACGTTTGTACATTCGAAGGAAGAGAGTTCCACAGTGAAGGTCCCACAAAAGCAAAGCTAGTTTTGTATAGATCTATGCGAGTCCTTGGTAATATATATATATATATAGATTTGTTTGACACATAGCGCTCTATGAAGAGAGAGAGAGAGAGAGAGAGAGAGAGAGAGAGAGAGAGAGAGAGAGAGAGAGAGAGAGAGAAGGAGCTAGAGAGAGAGAGAGAGAGAGAGACAGACAGACAGACAGAGAGAGAGAGAAAGAGAGAGAGAGAGAAAGAGAGAGAGAGAGAGTGAAAGAGAGAGAGAGAGAGAGAGAGAGAGAGAGAGAGAGAGAGAGAGAGAGTCCGAGAGAGAGAAACAAGTCGCGTAAGGCGAAAATACATTTAGTCAAGTAGCTGTCGAACTCACAGAATGAAACTGAACGCATACTCGTAGCATCGTCAGTCCACCGCTCACGGCAAAGGCAGTGAAATTGACAAGAAGAGCGGGGTAGTACTTGCGCTGAGAAGGATAGCACGCTTTTCTGTACCTCTCTTCGTTTTAACTTTCTGAGCGTGTTTTTAATCCAAACATATCATATCTATATGTTTTTGGAATCAGGAACCGACAAGGAATAAGATGAAAGTGTTTTTAAATTGATTTCGAAAATTTAATTTTCATATTAATTTTTATATATTTAATTTTCAGAGCTTGTTTTTAATCCAAATATAACATATTTATATGTTTTTGGAATCAGCAAATGATGGAGAATAAGATGAATGTAAATTTGGATCGTTTTATAAAAAAAATATTTTCTTTACAATTTTCAGTTTTTTAATGACCAAAGTCATTAATTAATTTTTAAGCCACCAAGCTGAAATGCAATACCGAAGTCCGGGCTTCGTCGAACATTACTTGACAAAAATTTCAACCAATTTGGTTGAAAAATGAGGGCGTGACAGTGCCGCCTCAACTTTCACGAAAAGCCGGATATGACGTCATCAAAGACATTTATCCAAAAAATGAAAAAAACGTATGGGGATATCATACCCAGGAACTCTCATGTCAAATTTCATAAAGATCGGTCCAGTAGTTTAGTCTGAATCGCTCTACACACACACACACAGACAGACAGACACACACACACACACACACACACACACGCACATACACCACGACCCTCGTCTCGATTCCCCCCTCTACGTTAAAACATTTAGTCAAAACTTGACTAAATGTAAAAAGACGGTCAAAGAGGTCACACCTCCAGTTCGCTGGTTTTGTTGAGCTGCTCAATAATTCATCCGCAGTTCTCAGCTGACCTTTGGTTGGCTCGACGGGGATCGGTGCGTGTGCGTGAATGGAGCATTTTGACAGAAAATGGTTGGCTTCAAACCTTACTCGTGGTAAGTCGTTCTTTGCAACAACAACAAGTCGCGTAAGGCGAAAATACAACATTTAGTCAAGTAGCTGTCGAACTCACAGAATGAAATTGAACGCAATGCAACGCAGTAAGACCGTATACTCGTAGCATCGTCAGTCCACCGCTCATGGCAAAGGCAGTGAAATTGACAAGAAGAGCGGGATAGTAGTTGCGCTGAGAAGGATAGCACGCTTTTCTGTACCTCTCTTCGTTTTAACTTTCTGAGCGTGTTTTCAATCCAAACATATCATATCTATATGTTTTTGGAATCAGGAACCGACAAGGAATAAGATGAAAGTGTTTTTAAATTGATTTCGAAAATTTAATTTTGATCATAATTTTTATATTTTTAATTTTCAGAGCTTGTTTTTAATCCAAATATAACATATTTATATGTTTTTGGAATCAGAAAATGATGGAGAATAAGATGAACGTAAATTTGGATCGTTTTATAAAAAAAAAATTTTTGTACAATTTTCAGATTTTTAATGACCAAAGTCATTAATTAATTTTTAAGCCACCAAGCTGAAATGCAATACCGAAGTCCGGGCTTCGTCGGAGATTACTTGACCAAAATTTCAACCAATTTGGTTGAAAAATGAGAGCGTGACAGTGCCGCCTGAACTTTCACGAAAAGCCGGATATGACGTCATCAAAGACATTTATCAAAAAAATGAAAAAATCGTCTGAGGATATCATACCCAGGAACTCTCATGTCAAATTTCATAAAGATCGGTCCAGTAGTTTAGTCCAGAAAATTAAAACGAAGAGTGGTACAGAAAAGCGTGCTATCCTTCTCAGCGCAAGTACTACCCCGCTCTTCTTGTCAATTTCACTGCCTTTGCCGTGCGCGGTGGACTGACGATGCTACGAGTATACGGTCTTGCTGCGTTGCATTGCGTTCAGTTTCATTCTGTGAGTTCGACAGCTACTTGACTAAATGTTGTATTTTCGCCTTACGCGACTTGTTATTTGTTTTGATGCACACTCATTGCATGATTTATGTGAACTGTAAGTGCTTTTTCCGCTTTACAAAACTCTAACGGAAGACTTCTGTGTGTATTCCCACATGCCATCATTGAAGGCTTGCTTGTGGGTTACTTTTTCGATCTTCTTCTACATTTCATTGATGAGGCTTAAGACGTTGGTTTTGTTGCTGACAATAGACGGGCGCTGTGGCGTGGTGGTAAGACGTCGGCCTCCTAATCGGAAGGTCGAGGGTTCGAATCCCGGCCGCGGCCGCCTGGTGGGTTAAGTGTGGAGATTTTTCCGATCTCCCAGGTCAACTTATGTGCAGACCTGCTAGTGGCTTATCCCCCTTCGTGTGTACACGCAAGCACAAGACCAAGTGCGCACGTAAAAGATCCTGTAATCCATGTCAGAGTTCGGTGGGTTATAGAAACACGAAAATACCCAGCATGCTTCCTCCGAAAGCGGCGTATGGCTGCCTAAATGGCGGGGTAAAAACGGTCATACACGTAAAATTCCACTCGTGCAAAAACACGAGTGTACGTGGGAGTTTCAGCCCACGAAGAAGAAGAAGAAGAAGAAGTTGCTGACAATAAAATGCTTGGGTTACCAAAGGAGGTCCATTAGCTTATCTGTAGCGCACTGGAATTTGATATCCTCGGGTCGCGGGTTCGAATCCAGACCGGCACGGACACGGGGCCACTTGAATGGATGACTCAGAGATGGTATCCAGATCCATGTCCATCTCCACCGCCGTGGCACGTAAACTACCTCGGTTATGATTTATGATGCCAGAAATGCAGGCGTCTGATCCTACCTGAACGCGTCCACTCCTGGGCAACGCGACTCTTGTTGGTGCTAGCTTTCCACTAGGAAGCAATGGCATATCCCAGCAATGGCATATCCCAGCAATGGCATATCCCAGCAATGGCATATCCCAGCAATGGCATATCCCAGCAATGGCATATCCCAGCAATGGCATTATATTCAAGAAATGAAGATGAGAAAATGAAAAGAAGCATAAGAAGCGTCGTGGTTCTGATCATTCTCTGGCTCTGCCAGTCTCTGCCAGTCTCGACCACAGAACAGGGTATCTTCTTCTTTTCGATCGCAGATCACACTTGAAGTCCAGATCTTGAGATATAATTAGTGGTCCTCTGCAGCGCAGCCACTGGCCCGTACAGCTCGTTGTGCAGGGACTCCGGCAATGGCCAGATTTCCTCTCTCAGCACCTGGTGGTTCCTGCAGTCTCGTAGGATGTGGGCCGTGTCCTGCTCTGCTTCTCCACAAGGACACATGGGGGAGGGCACAACATGCAGCTTCTTGTGGAGATGCTGGTTAAGTCTGTTGTGTCCCGTTCTCAGGCGGAAGATGACCACCTGCTGTGGTCTGGATAGCAGGTGGTAGCTGTCCTGTGGCTGGGGCGTCCTGTGCAGAGACTTAATGATGGAGAACAGGGTATAAAAAAAAACCACTTGCATAATTAACAGAAGGTAAATAAACCTGTGCGTCATTTAATTTCCTTTTAAGTAGGCTTAAGTGAAACGGATGTAGCAAATCCACACACTTTGCTGTGTTAAGCGTCAGGAATGCACGTGATGACACTTTTAGGCTTAGTCCCTCATTCCACCGACTCATCACCGAATTAAGGTGTGTGTGTGCGAGTGTGTGTGTGCGAGTGTGTGTGTGTGTGTGTGTGTGTGTGTGTGTGTGTGTGTGTGCGTGCGTGCGTGCGGGTGTGTGTGTGTGTGTGTGTGTGTGTGTGTGTGTGTGTGTATGTGTGTGTGTGTCAGCCTGTTTGTCTGTGATGATGTGTTAGTGTGTGTGCACGCGTGCGTATTTGAAGTAACGAGGGATTTTCCTTTCATCTCTATACCCACGATGTGAAAGCGCATATAGAACAGTTTTAAAGCAATATTTCACTTTGATCTTAATAAGCAATACTTCAAGCTACTATGACAATGTGGAAGTCTACGCATTAAACGGAACAGTGTTTACGCTCGACATGGCCAGTCACTCACACTAAAACTGTGAGCTGTTAAACAAGTGTTGCAGGTACTGCTAGCTGTTCTTTTACCTGCCAATCTTTGATGAGATTAAGTGGTGTTTACGAGGTTGATACATCAACGACTTTGGGCAGACGTCTTCTAGTCTCGCTAACTTCAAAACCATTTTCGCTGACAAAACTTGTGAAAGTTGTTGACATGTACTCGGTTAAAATTGCTCAGCAATTTTTAATCGACTTGCGTGCCGCCGAGGATTCGGAGTTATTAGGCAACACAAGCCAATTAGAAATCGCTCACACATTTAGCTATAAACATAGCATCCAGCATGAGAAGACGTATGACGGATTGTTTCAAAATAGCGCTCAACTGGACTTTCGAGTAGGTCTAGAGTCGCCTGAAAAACAGACTGACTGTTGACATGAACAACATTTTATTACATTGTCTCACAAACGTTAAACATTTTCACCTTATTTTGCGTGAAATAAATCTGTTGAAAATCGGGTTATATTGGCCAATATTAACATACCAGAAGTATGGTAACACGATACATGTTATGCGCCTGGAATCTGTCTATAGATCCACTCATACCTGAAGGGGTTATGGTCGGGGATACGGGAGGAGAGGAGGAAACAATCAGTGGACTTTTTTGTTGCTTAATGCCTCCCAGCCTAAATGGAAGAGTAGGTTAAATATCGACGGGCGCAGTGGCCTAGTGGATAAGACATCGGCCTTCTAATCGGAAGGTCGTGAGTTCAAATCCCGGCCGCGGCCGCCTGGTGGGTTAAGGGTGGAGATTTTTCCGATCTCCCAGGTCGACTTATGTGCAGACCTGCTAGTGTTGTATCCCCCTTCGTGTGTACACGCAAGCACAAGACCAAGTACGCACGGAAAAGATCCTGTAATCCATGTCAGAGTTCGGCGGGTTATAGAAACACAAAAATACCCAGCATGCTTCCCCCGAAAGCGGCGTATGGCTGCCTGAACGGCGGGGTAAAAACGGTCATACACGTAAAAACCCACTCGTGCGAAAAACATGAGTGAACGTGGGAGTTTCAGCCCATGAACGAAGAAGAAGAAGAAGAAGAAGAAGAAGAAGAAGGTTAAATATCGCCGAGATAGTGAAAACGTTCAAATTAACGATATTGTACCTAACAAAATCTTTCAGAAATGTAGCGATTAACGATTAAATACAAAAAAGGTACACGAGGATGGCGTCGACCTTGATGGGGACTTGAGTGCTTGTCAACAGGAAGTGAGGACGCCGAGAGGGCTGTAAAACCAGTCAAGCAGTCAGTCCCGTTCTTGTCCCCACCAACCCGTGACGAGACGTGTGAGTGATGTGTTCGTCACGCTCCATTAGACACTGCTCTTTTCCAACAACACTCTGCAGCTACGCTTCCAGTCGAGTTCAGTGAAGCGTGAAAAATGTCTGCATTGTCTTGCTTCGGTGCTAGCGACGTGGAAGGGGAGATCACCAGATGAGACGTGACGGCGTGGATATAGCATGAATAATTTTTACAGTTTTGACCGATTGTTCAAAACAAAATTTAACAATGACAGCAATTTTGCTTTTAAATGCAAATAGCAAGCCTGAATTCTGGCAGATCATGTTTCGAACGCTGCAGGTCTGCAGTGGGGAAAAAAAAACACCAACCTCATGGTTCACTGGTATCACTTGATTGATTTTTATCAAGTTATATTAACATTGCAGCACGTAACCATGATGCGAATCCAAATCTAAATAACACCCTAAAATCCTGTGAGATCGCGTTTCGAACACTCCTGCCTGGCTTTGAGAAGAAAAACAAACAAAAAGAACGCATGATTACCTGTTACAATTGAATTGACCTTTCAAAGTGAAATTAATCAATAATAGCAGTGTAACTTTAAAGATGCTGCTGCGCTCAGAGCGCTGTTGAAGCAATGGTTTGTGATTTTGTCGCAGATTATGATATACAACAGTCAAAACATTTGCCCACAGATGAGTTCACAGGCATTAGTAATGCCAGCCAAACTAAACTGTAGGCTGTTTGTCATTTCCAATGTCCCGCTAAAATGTTATCAACACTTCGCGTGATCACGTTCTGGGGCAAAAGGTTGTGTGCGGTATGCCAAAATGGACCCAAATGACATGTTTTACAATTTGTTTACGTAATCAAACACAGTGTCTTGACGTAAACTACCGCAGATTGACAGAATTGAGATTTGACCCCAGATTTGAACGCATGCGCAGATCGTTTTTGCAAGTGTTTTTGTTCTTCCTCCTCTTCCGGTTTTCTTCTTAGTTCCATTTGATAGTCCATTTACAGGAGAGAGCTATCGTTTCAACTCGTGTGCACTATGCGGGGACATGACGAAATTTGGTGTGTGTGTGACCACTAAGTTATACTCTACACATACAACCAAGGTCCTGCCCCCCGCGGGTTGGCGACTAACGGATTCTGTTTCTCCTTTTACCCTTGTTAAGTGTTTCTTGTATAGAATTATAGTCCATTTGTGTAAAGATTTTAGTCAAGCAGTATGTAAGGAATGTTAAGTCCTTTGTACTGGAAACTTGCATTCTCCCAGTAAGGTAATTATACATTGTACTACGTTGCAAGCCCCTGGAGTAAATTTTTGATAAGTGCTTTTGTGAACAAGAAACAATTGACAAGTGGCTCTATCCCATCTCCCCCCCTTTCCCCGTCGCGATATAACCTTCGTGGTTGAAAACGACGTTAAACACCAAATAAACAAACAAACCAAGAGAAAGGGGGAATGTACGTTCTGGCTCACCGATTCCGACAGACCCTAAATATTAACGCAAAATAGGCTTCTGGACTAAACTTTTACTAAAATGAAACATGCGACAAAATCAGAAAAATACTGCATAAATCCATACAAAAAAAATACAGTAAAGTAAGGTTGTTTTGAACCAATGCCGGGTCTGTCGGAATCAGTAACCCAGAACCTGGTTAAGCCACTTTATTTTTAGACGCTCTCCAAACAGCCAGCGTGTGTTTTGCCAGGCCTGCAACCTGGTTAAGCCACTTTATTTTTAGACGCTCTCCAAAGAGCCAGCGTGTGTTTGTCATTTTTCCTGGTGCTGTGGTGGTGTGAAGACGTGTTTTCTGTGAGAAAAGTGTTTTGCCTGTCTCAAGAATCTATAGGGTTAGCTCAGGAAGTTAGAGAAGCAAACGCTGCACAACAAGCTCTGTTGGATTATTCTAGACAATCAACTTATTTAATTCTTCCTGAAAATATGAATCAGCAAACAGAACAAGAAGTTAGGAATTTATCACAGTCAGACACTTCTTCTAGTATGGAGCAGGATGATAATGGACTTCATACTGGGCTCAGTCAAGACTTTGAGGTGATTGATTTAGAAAGTACCGAATGTGATCAATTCATTAACTTTGAAAGTGTGCAAGTTAAAACAGAAGTTGACTCTGAAAAACTAGAGAGTTTAAAAAAACACATTGAGTACCATACAAAACTTCTTGAATTTTACAAACAACTTGATTCAATTTTCCAAGAGAGAGGACATAAGGCTGCAGAAGAGTTTGAATTGAAAGCAAATCTCCCCAAAAAGCCAATACCTGTTACCTTCCAAAACAAACGGGAAAAGAAATCAAAAGTCTTGACTTCACTTAGAGGGTCGGAGCTCCTAGAGGGTCTAAAAAATCATCTGTACTATGATGGTTCAACAAGCGAATCTTTGTTGTTTAGTACAAGCCGAACAACAGATATTGAGGAACTCAAACAAAAGCTTCTTGTTTGTGAAAAACAATACAAAAGTAAAGCAACAGATACCCTAAAAATTGTGGTTGTTTATGGACAATATTTAGAAGTGCTGAGGAATAGACATTTTGGAAGATTCAAGGGTGTTTGTTTAGAAGTGTTACGTATAACACCTAGATGGGCGAGAGATCTCATTAACATAAGCATTCTTCTCAAGACATATCCCAAATTCCAACAACTAAATCTTCCAATAAAAACAATGTTGTCTCTTCGCAAGCACATCCATCAAGCCTTGGAAAACAATGAAGAGGAAGCAGCTTTTTGGATTGGTAAGTGTTATTTCTCTCTATTGCATACATTTGTTTACTGGTAACCAACGAGGGGATCTGCAGTTCCCCTCCTTAGTAACGATGAGCATAATGGTTTATTTTTAGTATAGCTCTATTAAATATGTATTTGTTTACCTGTAACTAAGTAGAGGAACTGCATTTCCCCTCCTTAGCAACGATGAGCTGGATTGGTCAGTGTTATTTCTCTCTATATCATACATTTGTTTACCCGTAACTAAGTAGAGGAACTGCATTTCCCCTCCTTAGCAACGATGAGCTGGATTGGTCAGTGTTATTTCTCTCTATAGCATACATTTGTTTACCAATAACTAAGTAGAGGAACTGCATTTCCCCTCCTTAGCAACGATGAGCTGGATTGGTAAGTGTTATTTCTCTCTATATCATACATTTGTTTACCTGTAACTAAGTAGAGGAACTGCATTTCCCCTCCTTAGCAACGATGAGCTGGATTGGTCAGTGTTATTTCTCTCTATATCATACATTTGTTTACCTGTAACTAAGTAGAGGAACTGCATTTCCCCTCCTTAGCTACAAGTTTTCATTCTTTTTGTTTATGTTTTCAGAATAACCGGTGGATCCGGCTGGGAAAACGTGCCGCCGTGCTTCACTGCTCTACTTCGCTTCAAAGGCTGCCTTCGGGCGGCCGCCGAGTGTTAACTTATTCAATTGACTTGTTTATTTTATTCAAGCTTTTGATAAGTGTACTTGGTGGCTGCTTTGAAACTCAACAAAGCCTACTAACTCCCCTTTCACAAACACTTCCCAAACGCAAGCAACGTCCTCTCCCCCGCTGCAGTCAAAACAAAGCTGTCATAGCGGGTTTTCCCGATTGACAAAAATTCTTATTACACACTCAGACTATTTGAAGCCGCGTTTGTTCTCCAGTGCCCAATTGCATAAGAATATTCTGGTGATGAATAAACGCGCTTTGTGTCATTAGCATCTAAAGATTTCTTGTTTACAATAGTTGTGTTGATCTGATGAAGCGCGGAACTGATCTTAGGGTTGTCATGGTGAAACACTCGCTTCTGAAACAGTGCTTCCTTGTAGTTATCATGCGATATGCTCGACTTTACAACCTGTTTGCTTACACCCTTTGCTTTTTTAACCACCCCTTTCTCACTTGCAACACTGTACATCTTTGCACGCAATCCAACATACTCCTTAATTATCTTCCCATTCATTTCATCTTTCATCTTTCCAATAACCTTCTTGTTAACATTTGAGTGCAATGGTGATTCTTTAGGGTAGTCGCAAGTGTCATAAAAAGAATCTTTTCCTTTTACTGCAGGACTTTCAGCTTCTAGATCTTTGTAAATGTCATCCGCTGGAATGTCAAGTAAGAATGAATCTGTGTCTGTGTAAAGTACTCTCGATTTGGGATATCTTGGTTTCAAATAATCATACAAAAACTCAAGCATCAACAGTTTTGACAACTCTAGCACAGTAAAGCCTATGAATACTGGTTTGTCAAGCTTGACTACAAGTTTTTTCATTAAGATACCATACAGCTGTTCATGAAAGTATTTAAAGTCTTGATACTGTGGTTTGGATGTCAGCTTGATGGCCTCATTTTCTCTTGTAACAAGTCTAACATCCTTTCTCTTGTGTGGGTTTTCCATTGTCTTACCAAAGCAACTGTTGTTCATCAGTTTAAAAAAGTCTTTCTCTGATGCATCAGCGGCTTTGGTTCTCAGTTCTGTGTTTTTCATGATGTAAGGTTTCATAAACTGTTCTTGATCAAATAAAATTATACGATGAACAGCCTTCAAAATTAATCCATGTCTAATGTAAAACTGTAACAGTCTGTAGTGACACACATACTTCTTTTTGTGAAACAGATTGGGCACCAGCTTTGGAGGTTCTCTTGGGTTTACTTTTAACCTCTCAGCCGCTAAAGGATAATCATTATGTAGATCATGAAGTGATAGTGGATAGTCTAAGTCAACTTCTAGTATCCATCCCTTTCGACTGTCTGGGCCTGCTTTTAATATTGTCAGCACAACACATTGTGAAAATGGTCCTGAATAGATCTTAAAGTTCCGAAGTGGAAGCGTCTGACACATTGCCCAACCATACAAATTGTTTGCATCTAGATACATGATGTAATTAGAAGGTTTCATAGGATCAAAGTCGTCCAAGTATTTGTTGTTGGCTTTGCAGTAATTGTGTGAAGCCATACTGATTCCTCCACGTAGTCCATTTTCAATCATCTGAAGTGTAGGTAGATCTGATAGCAAGTCAATCTTTACTCCTGTAAATCTAAGAAATGCATCCCAGCTCATGCCTGGTGCAGATATGTAATGTGAAGGATCTAGATTGTAGTGCTTCATACATGTTCTTCTGTAATTCTCAAATATATCTGCAAGTAAACAAACATCAGCCAACAAATATTGATCATGATAATCACCCATTGTATTACATCCTAATTTATTCCATGCAGTCTTAGCGTGTTCATAGTCTTCGTCACTTATACCTTTACCCTTCAGCCGTGAGAAGTAAGCATCCTTTGGTGGTAACTCATCTTCATCAAACCTCTCCCACGAATCCATGTATTCATATGGATAGACTCCCTTTCTAATTAAGTCACTGTCAAAGTACTTACATGTGATTGGGAAAGCAGTTAGTGATGAAGATAAAGACTCAAGTGTTCCCATCAGATGTTGAGCAGAATCGTAGAAGTATAAACTATTCAGAGTAAAGGCCATGTACTTTTCTGAAGACTGCGCAATGCATCTTGCTTTGTATTCATCAGTTACTGCCTGCATGATCAGATGTGAATCATAACCGCGCAAGTTATGGAAGAAGATTGGAAGCTTCCAAGTCTTAGGATCAAACTTTAATTGTAGATTACATTTGCTGTGTGCTGCTCCTCGGAACTGCCCACTTACATGATCATGATCTCTTACTATTGGATTGTCTGTGTTTGGTGTTAGACTTTGTTCGCATATCCAACACTGTGTGGTAGAGTTAAACTGTTCTTGGTCTTCAGGTTTCATAACAATGTCTGAAAGATTCAGTTGTTTGGAGCAGTCATTTCGCACTTGGTTCATTTGCTGTAAGAAGTTCTTTGCTGCATTAGGTCCTCTGTACAATTGCGGTTTAGAATGTTTACCATCTGAACTAACAACAATAAATGCATATGAACAGACTTGATGATTACTTAGAGTTACTGTTTTAGGTAGGTCTTTTGGTAAAGGTCCTTCATATGGCACAATGATAGATTCAAAGTCAGCATAAACAACATAAGGACTTTTCTGTAGTTTGCATACATTCTTAAAATACACTTTGCTGTCTGGCGGTGGTGTTGTTAACTTCACAACCGCATCATCAACGCTCTTACAATGTTGCTTGTGTATAAGTGCTGCATGAATTGATGGAATACGCAAGAGACATCGCCTACAAAAGTCTTGTTTACTATTGTGATTGCTTGTGCTCGCCATCAGTCTACTCATTGTACGAATCAAAGTGTAATGATATTTTACACCATCAGTCATTAGTAACATGTCAACATGGTTAGTATCACAATCGCCAATCGTTGGTGAGTTCTTTGATATTCTGACTGGTTTCAGTTCATCTTCCTCATCCCACGTGTAAACATTTACGGTGATGGGTTTGTTTTGCTGTTCAAATTTGTCAATGCTTGTAATGCCGACAGGAAATTCAATACCAGTAAAGTTTAGTTTATTTCTGTATGCATGATAGTTAGACACTCTTTCTGCATTTTTCTTTACACTGTACAGTCTTGCCAGAACACACCACATAAAACATTTGTCATCATCATTCTTTATGTTCAGCACAGCACGTTTTTTGACAAGAGCAGGAGGTAAAGGTATGTAACTTCTACCTCTGATGGGGGCAAATTTACTTAGCTTCAATTCTATTTTTAGAATTTCACCTTCTGACCATCCGGATCCTTTCATCTTTGCATCCTCTGCAGCTTGCTCAAACCGTTTCATCATTTCATCTGCCCAGTTTCCATTCAATTCTGCCATAGAATTAAGTGCTAGTTGTCTGGTTGAAACATGAACTTCTAGCACCTCATCACTGACTGTTTTGTATTTTATTAAACTGACTATCTGCACTTTTACTGGAGGTTCAATCAACAAATTGTTTGGAATTTGTTCAATGGCGTCTTGCACACTGGACTGCACATTTTGAGGATCCGTTACTTGTAATTCAACGGTGTCAAATACTGTCGATAAAGATTCTAATACAGAGTCTTCCATCGCTGTGAGTTTGATTTTATAACTCAAAATAAAAATATAAATTAAAAAAATGAAGTTGCTTAGAATTCTTTCTCAGAGCTTCCATTTTTGTTAACACTATAAAATCTGAAATAAAAAATCATTTAACATTTGTACCACGTGGAACTAATTGTAATTCCTCTTTTACAAAGGCTCTTTGCGGTGCTGGTTCTCTCAAGTAATATATAGGTGGATTTGTCTCTACTACTCTCTTGATTTCATGAATGTCAATACTCCAGATTGGATCCGTTGCACGCTTCCTGCTGTCACCCTCAGCTTCACCGGGTGCATATAAATATCTGACTTTCTGATTGAAAGGTAGTAATGCCACTGGTGTTGTTGACTTTGGAGCAACAGGTATTGTTTTCTGTTTGATTGCATCAACTGGTCTTAACCCTGTAGCTTTAAATACCTCCAGATTCATTGCTCTAAGTACTGATGGTAATCTTTTGACCCATTCAGTGTTACGCAATTTACTTTCTGTGTCCAAAAATTCCTGATGGTACTGATATGAAAACAGTTTTTCTGCCAACTGTTTGTTAAAGCTCTCAACAATAGCCTGTGACCTGTGGTTTCCTGGAATACCTCTCTTCACTGTAACATGATGTTTTAACAGAAGCTGGTTGACAGCTCCTTTAAACTCCTTACCATCATCGCACTGAATCATTCTGGGATACTTTAGTGGTCCACGTCTGTAAATTTCTTGCAGGGCAACAGCTGTAGCTATAGCACTTTTCTCTGTCAACGGTTCAGCATCTTTGTATCTTGTTGCAACATCAACTACAGTCAGTGCATACTTATATTTCTTCCTTCTGACTGTGTCATGCGGTAAATACAGCAGGTCTATTTGATGAGTGTCATTCGGTTTAATGTTAACAAAGTGTGGTCGTGTAATTTTTCTTGGTGCAGGTAAATAGATCTGCCAAACTGCCTGCTTTGACAACCATTTCTTTGCTATATCTTGAGAAACACCTGCTGCGTCACTGAGCTTGTCAATAGCAGTTCTTCCTTTCCAGTATCCTTTTGGGGAATAATATATTTTAGATAACAAAGCATCACTCATGGTTTTTTAAATGACAGAATATTAAGATTTGACAGCACGCGCAATAAAGTAAACAACAGCCATACCAATAACAATGAAAACAATCTCGCCCACCTTCTGCTCTTCTGAAGGCTGATAAAAGTCACCCAGTTTTGGAGGAGCACTTGTCTTCATTTTCTTTCCAGTTACAAGATAGTATTCTTGAATGGCTGCATCAACATTGGCAAAGGTTTTGTTTGCATGTCCTTGCTGCCTGAGTTTATCATTCATAAAGTCTAACTGCGCAATTCGTTTCTTCTCGTATTCATCCTGTGCTTTCGCCAGTTGTTCCATGGCTTTGTTGTGCCTTTCCCTCTCTTCACCATTTTGCAGTTTAGAAAACAAATAGTTGCTGCCAGAAAATGCAAGCGCATTTACAATCGCACCTCCCACCATCATAACCAAGCTAGCCATTTTATTGTCTTACATGTTTATATTTTCTGGAATAATTCCTTGCTTCACCAGGAAGTCTTTTGTTGCAAAGGAAGCTGTCACAACACCAATTAGTTTAGCACCGTCTTCGAAGTCTAACTTTCCCAAGTCGGCTGGTTTCATTCTGAGGAGACTTTTACCCAGCATTGTGTAACCTACACTCAAGCCTCCAATCACTGCAGCGTGATAAACTAGATTAACTATTGTCTTTTCAGAACTCATTTTTATGTTATCAAAATTAAAATATTAAAATTATTCCATATGAAATGAATCCACTGCAGGTACTACTGTGGGCTTTTTTATTGTTTGTACTGCTTTGTTTGTTGGTTTTGGTGTTTCTGATTTTGGTGTTTCTGATTTTGGTGTTTCTGACACTTTATATTTGCCTTGCCAAAGTTTGTAAAGCAAGTATCCACCTCCTCCAACAACAGCTGCTACAGCTACTTTTCTGTATGATAGAAATGAAGATTTTAATTCTTGATCAGTTTGTGTGACCTTAGTCACTTCAGGAATGTTTGGTGTCTGCTCAACTTCAGACATAATGTTCTGCTTTGCCTTTTGATTTAACTTTTTTTGTCTGTTCCATTCGGCTAGTTTTTTTCCTGCTTCTACTCTACCAGGTTTCTTTGTCACTGTGTTCACTTCTGGTATTTTCGTCTGCTCCACTGTCTGCTTCAACTGATCTGTCATCTTTTTTATTCTGAAAATTAATGTGTTTGAAAGTAATTAATCCAGCAACAAATGGTACTAATAAAGCACCAAATCGATAATACAGGTCACAGGCAAGAGATTCGAGGGACTTGGAAACAACAGGGTCATGAGTTAGATCATGTGTTAAGTCTTCCTCCGAGTCGAGAGGTGTAAAATGTCCAAAAATCTTTGTGTACAAACCTATAACAGTCTGTCCAATACTTCTAACCATCTTAGAACCAAGCACTGATTCATACCGTCCATGATACTTTTCTATATCTTCTGAGGAAAGATGTTGTACTTCTTCCACAGTTAACTGCTGCCCAAGGTAGTGTTTTGTTTTTCCACAAACAGCAAGTGAATACAATCTTTCTTTTTTATCAGGTATAGTCCTACTGTCACAGATTTCAATATCTGTAGCAGTCTGCATCAGCAATTCATCACAGTTCATTTTATTTTGATGCAGAATAAAATAAAAATCTAGTAATTAAACTTGAGTAAGAACTTAGGTAGGAACTTAACAAGAACTTAGGTAGGAACTTAACAAGAACTTAGGTAGGAACTTGACAAGAACTTAGTAAGAACTTGGGTAAGAACTTGAGTAAGAACTTGACAAGAACTTGAGTAAGAACTTGACAAGAACTTGGGTAAGAACTTGTGTAAGAACTTGGGTAAGAACTTGTGTAAGAACTTAACAAGAACTTGAGTAAGAACTTGACAAGAACTTGACAAGAACTTGAGTAAGAACTTGACAAGAACTTGAGTAAGAACTTGACAAGAACTTAGCAAGGATTTCTACAAACATACATACTGAACTGGTTGATCAGTTTTTAAAACCAGTTTCGAGTGCTTAGAAGATTTCAGATTATTCTTTATTCTTTCTCTCTCCTGTTTGTTTTCAATGACATCATTTTCTCGAAGACACTCTTCAAAACTGTCACGGTCCTTTGAATAGAACAATGTTATTGTTTTGAGTTGCTCTCTAAAGTCTTTCAGAACTGCATTGTATTTTTGTGTTAATATCCAAACTGATATTAATGCATGTCGTCCACTGAATGCAAGCTTTGCTAGTGCACTTTTCTTTCTAACAATGTCACGTTCTGCTGCACAGTCATCAATAATAAACAGTGTTGGCGTGTTCTGAAAAAGATCGAAATAATGCTCCAAGCAAACATTTAGACGATCAGAAGGATTTACAATAAATATATTTTGATCAGACCATATGAATTTTCTCTCCTTGTATGTTCTGTTATGCTTTATGGTTGGACAGAATATGACTATGTGTTCAAAGTGATTTATGTAAACAGTTTGTAATAAATCCAAAACATATCTTGTTTTACCGCAACCTGTTGCCCCACAAATCAAAGAACAGTGTGGATCTTTTGGAAGAAAATCTAGATACTTCATTTTAACACGTTCAATAAACAATATCCTGTAATCTGCTTTCAGAGATGTTTAACTGCGCATCTGACACAACAAACACGTAGATCTTAACTGATTTACTACTACTCCCTACTTCCTTTTCAATTTGTATTGTGATTCCTTCTGATCCGTTTTCAATTCGCCTTCCACTTCCATGCAGTTTGTTGTCGTCAGTTGTTCTGAGATCCAGCCATAACGCATATTTATTTGTCAAGAAATCTTCTACGCCAACACCGTGTAAATGTAGATCTTTAGCCACAAGATCAGATGTTGGGTCTTTCAATCTTCCTCCAGTAAAGTACTTTCTTGCTTCATCATAGTGTTGGTATGGCAGCATGCCAGATGCAAATATTTGGTTTGGCTGCCCTTCAATTGTGCAATATACTCTATTGATTAGTGGATTGTAAAACTTTTCTATTTGCCTTTCATATGAATCTTTTGGTTCCTCAAACAACATAAGTATTCCCTTCATTGACCTAGCTGGTGTATTCAAGTTAATGTTCCAGATTGGATCAGCCTGGCTTTTTGAAAGTGTACTGTGATTCAACACTCTTTCATAATAGATAGGCAGCTTAGAACTGTACTGATTTTCTATAAGTCTAGCCAGTTCAGGATGGTTTACAACATCAAACTCTAAAGAAATTCCAGACACCTTATACTTTGCTTCCGGGTCTTGTGAAAGCATAACACGATCATAACTATTGAAAGTCAGGTCGTATGACAGCCTGTCACGCAATGCTCCTTGATAGAAGGGAGGATGTGAATTTATGAGTTCAAAGTCAAGTGGAATACAAAATTTGTTTCCAAAAGCAACATTGACAGCGTTATCTTTTTTGTTATTGTCAGCTTTATCTCCTGCTCCTATTCTAACTTTTATCCCATTGTCTGACTGAATCCCTTGAAACACTCTGTTTTTCTTTTCATTGTCAGTCAACCAATTATCTGCATAAACTAAAAATACATCTGCATTATTCAATGACATCACTTCCCGCCCTTCCAGTTTGACAGTAATCTTCCTCACAATTGCTCTTCCTACATTATAAGCCAAAGTCCTATTTGCATCTGAGCCAGATTCTAATTCTAATTTGAATGATAGTCTTACAGTGCCTGGTACAATAACATCGTTCTTACCTAGATTAGGAAACCTAACAGTAAGTATTTCATTCTGATCAATAGTAGAAGGATTATTTGTAACTATAACTGTTTGCCTTATTCCTTTTACCCCGAGAGGCTCTTTCAGCCTTCTGTAAGGATCAAGAACAGAACCGAACGATTGTGCCATCTTTTTTTATTTTCAAAATAAAAAATAAGTTACAAATGGCAGAAGGTGGATTTGAAGATTTATTTGAGCCAGCGGACGACATGAGCGAAGCAATCCCTTTGGTTCCCTACCATCATTCACTGCATTATGAGGTGGCACGACATGAACTTCTGGAAGGTAAAGTTAGAGATTTCTACAAAAGTTTAGGAGAAGAACCTGATGTTTTAGATCCAAACCAGTTCAAAATGGAAGCAAATCATTTATATACAACTAGCGATAAAGGAGAAAAAGTCCAACTTACATATAAATCTAATCCTGCTAAGTTTCTATCAAAAGTTTCACTAAAACAAAAACTTACTGCTAATCGACTTAGGCAATTAGATATTGTGCCTAGCACACGGTCATCACCTTCCCATGTTGTTTCCTTACTTCAACAAGCAGAACTAGGACTACCAACTGCTACTCAAATAGAATCTGTTCCATTGCAAGATCTTAATAAACTTGCAGATGAGGCTGATCAACTTATACAAGAGATAGAGACTTCTTTTTCTGAGGAAACTTCACTGAAGACTCCACATGAACTATTACCTATGAGAGAAATAGAAGCCCTTAATCAATCACTACAAACCATCAGAGGTGAAATAGCAAATAATCTGTCAAAACTAGGTCAGCTGGATGAAGATATAAACAAAGAGAAACAAAAACTTGCTGATGCTGATGATTTGAACCTAGAACAAGAAGTAAAAAACAGAATTTCTAAGCGTTTAAAAGATTTGCAGGAGGAGAAAGCCATAAGGTTAGAAGTTCTAAGTAACAATAGAGAACAACTGAGAACACAGGTCAGCAGAATAAAAAATACAATTCAAAGAATCCTTTACGAAGACACAACTCTTGCTGAAAGAATTAGAACGCTTTTCAGAGAGCAGGGAATCACAATAGCTAGTATACTAACTGCGTTAGGATTTGCAATAAGCACATTAGTGTTAACACTCACAGGTGGCACTGTCACACCTCCACCTCCACCTTCATCTCCATCTGATCCGGGATGGGTAAAGAAACAACTCAAACACATTGCAGAACTATTAAAGAAACTAGCAGCAAAAGCTTTGGATGCACTTCCAGGAATCATTGGTTCAATTGTTAGCTGGCTGTTATCTTTTGCAGGTAAAGTTGTTGGTTTCATGGCTGAACATCTCTGGACTCTAATAGTTTTAATTGCAGGTGTTCTGCTAACGAGAATAAAGCAAAAGTAAGCCTACACCCACTCCACCAATTACTAGAGCAGTCTTCTGCGATTCATGATCATCACTAATACTAACAGCTTGATCATCACTAGTGACAGAATGATCTTCACCTGCAGCGTGATCTTCACTTGTCACGCTTTGTTTCTGTTCATTGTGATATGGCTGTAGCATCGTTCTGATTTCTGAATTCAGTTCTTCACCCTTTCCAAGCGGCTGGGTGTCACTAGCAATAATGATTTCATTGTTATAATTTGTTATTGTTCCAATCTGCAGCTGGAGATCAGAAGGTAACATGTAAAGGCAGTTACCAACAGCAAAGTCAACTTTTGATTTTGCATAACGGAGAGAGTCTTGATACCTTTTGATGCTGGAAGGCAGATCAACTGCAGAGTTTATGACATCTTCTAAATTTGATAACAACTGTTTCTGTGCATCAAACCCTGTGCTTGTTCTCATTATGTTTGATCGTGTCTGTGCCTGCGAGCCTAGCAAGCACCACGTATATGTTCGGATAGATTCATTGATCCTTTCAACACCTGATCCAGTGAAACCTTTGCCGGTGTCTAATATAAAAGTAGTCCATGCATTGTGGTGCTGTTGTTCTATTGATCCTAACTGTACCTGCACATTTGAAGAAAAAGATGTATGACCTGGCCAGTAATCAAAATTATACCTCCTGTGGACACCCCATAAATATAGTGTTCCCATGCCATGGTTTTTGTCTTGCTTTTGCCTAAAGTCGGTCTTAAAATCTATATTGAATTCATTGCAGAGACGCTCATACACTTTCATGTTTATCCTATTGTTGAATGGGTTCCAGCTCTTTTCATGCGGCATTGGTGCCTGAAGTTCAGACAAGATTCTCCTGCACTGATAGTAAACGTGAAATGTGTACACACACTTTGTCAGTAAGTTTGAATTATTCATGTGGTCTGCATAGGACACTCCACATCCTGTGGTTGCACAGAATATTGCAAAGTTTAACTGATTCTGATAGAACTGAATTGGGTGAGAGTTCCACATCTTTGGAACACTATCATTTTTGATTGGGGGATTTAGGTAAGAATGGAATGGGTCAGGCACTTTAACGCGAATGGATTCTGTTTCTGTTACAGCAAAGTCCAACTCATGGAAAGAAATAGTCTTTGGATTGTAATATGGTCCAGTTTTGTATTTAACGTCTTTGTTGAATTTATACTGAATCATTTTTGTTGTTGAATAAAAAATGTTTATCACACTAACAAATGTGAAGACTAGTGTGCCAGTTAAACTTGCAAACCCTATCAACAATCAAAATGGAGGAATGAAAGTTGCACTGCATGAAATTATGTACAAGGTTACTTGGTATAATATCAGTAAAAAAAAGGCTAACAACTGGGTTAGAATTAATGGTAAAACACATTCTGTAGAAGATGGTTACTATGACTTCTGCACTTTAGAGAAAGAATTGTTTGCTCCAGTAGGTATTACAGCGAGTTTAAATCATGCAAGTCTCATTGCTACTCTTACTATGCCCAAAACTAGAGAAGTAAACGTTGAGTTTCCAACCAAACTCCTTGATATGCTTGGAATTACAAAAATATACAAGGGAACACGTCCCATTGACATGGATGTTAACAGTGTACTGTTTGTTCACATGAGAGAGCTTAACACATCCTATAATCTGTTTAATGATCAGCGTTCTGATCTGCTTAGGATTCTTCCACCGAGTGATGCCTCTTTTTGTAAAATGCACGTGCCAACATTTAAGACACTTCAGTTCAAGGACTTGGAGGAAGGGTGTCATGAATTCCTACACATTGATCTGAAAAATCAAAGTGGACAACCAGTTGATTGTTTGTTTAACATTACATTGGAAATAGTTCCATAAAATATTGAGTATTAAAATGTCGAGTGGACCTACAATAGCTTATCCTGTTGCATGTTCAACTATAGAGTTGAAAGATTTAGCAGACGCTATCGACTTTGAGAGCAATGCTGAAGTTGGTGCAGTGTATGCATTCGAGTTTACAGACACTGGTTATTACAAGAGAAAGGAAATCGACGATGAAAAGAAACCAAGATTCCTCAAACTAGGTCAAATCCGTGATGTTAATGTACCTGATCCAATTGTCGATGACACATTCTACATGTGGAAACATCAGAATAAAAAATGGGTACTTAGTCCTGTTATGAAAAAGATTGACTGGGAAATGAAGTTTGAATTTGTGAGTCCATACACTCTTGTTGGAAAAGACGACACATTCCGTAAGTCAATCAATGCTAAACCACTAATTGTTAGCCTTGTTCCTGCGTTTAACAGCAGGGGAGAAGTTG
This sequence comes from Littorina saxatilis, assembly GCF_037325665.1. NCBI lineage: Eukaryota > Metazoa > Mollusca > Gastropoda > Littorinimorpha > Littorinidae > Littorina > Littorina saxatilis. The sequence goes on from NC_090258.1 coordinate 40,589,012, forward strand.
CAGTTAAACCTTTCCATAAGAACAACTATCTCATTCACAGAAAACAAAGTGTTGAAAAGGACGCTGACACCATTGTCGATTTTATACCCAAGCTTCCAATAGGGCAGAATGCAACTATGATATTTGATATAGTTGTCAGGAAAAGGGAAGAAACCACAAACACTGTTCTAATGAGAGGAATAAATCTCAACTGGAGACCATTAAATGTTGAAGAAGTCAGAGTATTTATTGCTGTTCAAAAGGATTCTAACACAATAAAAAAACAGACGTCAAACCAAAATGTTGTTGTTAACGCAGATATAAATAATTTAACAGAAATAAGAAGTATTAATCTTACTTATCTTGATTTGATTGCTTTCTACTATACAGATAAGGTGTTAAGCAATGAACAGCTTCAAAGCTTAGCAGAAACACTGGCCAGTGAGAATTAAGATAAATATTTTATATTTTGCATTAAAAAGATGACTAGCAGTGTGAAGCTTTATCCTAATATTGATGAAAGTGCAGCAGAAAGTCAACAATTCAGACTGGCACACATTAGTAATATACAAAAACAACTAGAAGATGAATTAGAAAAATATTCTCGCGCTAGACGTAAGTACTCAACAACTTACAACAGCCTTTCTAATGCCAGCACTGGTTCTACTATCCTTGCATCAGCTGCAGGTGTAACGGGAACAATTCTGTTAGCTACCGGAGTAGGGACTCCAGTTTCTCTAATCCTAGGCGGTGTCGCAGCAGCAGTTGGTGGTTTATCATTTATAGCATCAGCTATAATGAAAAAAATTGTGAAAAAGCTTGAAAAACACGAATCCATTTCCACTCTTGCATCATCAAAATTGTCTAGCCTAAAACTGTCTATCAGTAAAGCACTTGAAGATTCAAAAGTTTCTGACGAAGAATTCAAACAGATACAAACAGACTTTGATGACTACAAAAGTAAGAAAGCAAGTATTCAAACAAAAACACGAGCTGAATATAACAAGCCAATCGATATACAAGATCTGAAAAAGCAGTTTTTAAAAAAGGGGATTCAAATAGGACGGGAAGAAAAAGTAAAAATAGAATCACTTGTAAAGAGTTAACTATTCGTTTAGACAGTCACATTGCATGTATCAGATATAATTCTAACAGTGAAAGAACACATGAAGTAAAGTTTGTAAATGAGAGAGCGTATTGAGCTTAAGAATGTTGTATAAGAGAAAGGGGGAATGTACGTTCTGGGTTACCGATTCCGACAGACCCGGCATTGGTTCAAAACAACCTTACTTTACTGTATTTTTTTTGTATGGATTTATGCAGTATTTTTCTGATTTTGTCGCATGTTTCATTTTAGTAAAAGTTTAGTCCAGAAGCCTATTTTGCGTTAATATTTAGGGTCTGTCGGAATCGGTGAGCCAGAACGTACATTCCCCCTTTCTCTAACCAGGGTCCTCAAAGAATAAGAGTCGGGTTTAAGTGTGGGCCGGGATTTAGTGAGGGCCGGGATTTAGTGAGGGCCGGGATTTAGTGAGGGCCGGGATTTAGTGAGGCCGGGATTTAAGTGTGGGCCGGGATTTAGTGAGGGAGGGTTCTTGTTGAGACTATCTAATAGACTTCCGTGTAGGTGTTTCACGTAAATAGGTCACTGACACATGCAGGGCCTGACCAAGGATTTACGCTGTCCTGCCCGGGCAATGGTGGAAACAAATTCGTAAACAATTCAAATTGCAGTTTTCGACTCCTTGCAAGAAGGTCAATAAAACTTGGTATTGTTTCAAATGGAAAGATGCCTGAGGCATGACTGAAAGCACTAGGGGCTCCGTGCACATGGACGAGACAAGCACAGTAACTTGAACGCAAATTTAGATAACACGTTTTAATCGGATCATAGTGCGAAAGGTCCGAGCCCTTTCTAGAACTGAGCTCACGATTTAATGTCATAGTCAAACTGGCTTTTTAAAGCAAAATGAATCATTGACAACAATGCAGATTTCTAACGTCATCCCAGCAACGCGATAAACATTGTGTCAGAACAGGAACACTCCCCTCTTTTGAACAGGTATCATGCATGATTTGCTGTTAATATTTATCTACCGAAGATAACGTTTTAATGCCATCGGTGCAGCTCTGAACCGAAATCTAAATAACACGCTAAAAATGTGTCAGACTAAGTTTCGATCACTGAGCAGTCCTGGTTCAAACACAACATTTAATTTACTGTTACAATTTGATTTATCTTTGAGAGCAAAACTAACAAATAACATGAGTGCAGCTTTTAAAATAAAGCCAAATAGCTCTTTACAATCGCTTCGTATCATGTTTTGAATACTGTCATCCTGCGTTGAAAACAGATTATGATTTACTGTTACAACTTGTTTGATCGTTCAAAGCAAAACTATCAATGACAGCATCGCAGCTTTGTTTAATTGAATCCCAGCAACTGGTTAAAATAGTGTCAGATCATTTCCCCAAGGCTCCCTTCCTTATTATTTGCTCTAAAATTGTATCTTCCAAAGCAATTTTAATCAAAGTCATCAGTGCGGCTATAATAACACAATATCCAAATAACATGTTGACATTGTTACACATTTCAAGCGTTGTGCAGCCCTCGATTGAAAAGATCTCATAACTTTCTGCACTTCGAGCCATCTTCTAAAGATGTATTCAGCACTGACAACAGTGCAGATTTTTAATATAAATTCAATTTCGAGCGCTGCAATCAAGTTTTGGACAGACCTCCTCATATACAGTGGAACCCCATTTTAAGACCTCAAAAAAATCAGAGAAATTCAGGTCTCAAAAAGGAGGGAGTCTTAAAACGGGGGTACATTTACAGAGCAAGGTCTTAAAAGGGAGGAGGCCCTATATTGAGGGGTCTTCTTCTTCTTCTTCTTCTGCGTTCGTGGGCTGAAACTCCCACGTACACTCGTGTTTTTTGCACGAGTGGAATTGTACGTGTATGACCGTTTTTTACCCCGCCATTTAGGCAGCCATACGCCGTTTTCGGAGGAAGCATGCTGGGTATTTTCGTGTTTCTATAACCCACCGAACTCTGACATGGATTACAGGATCTTTTTCGTTGCGCACTTGGTCTTGTGCTTGCGTGTACACACGGGGGTGTTCGGACACCGAGGAGAGTCTGCACACAAAGTTGACTCTGAGAAATAAATCTCTCGCCGAACGTGGGGACGAACTCACGCTGACAGCGGCCAACTGGATACAAATCCAGCGCGCTACCGACTGAGCTACATCCCCGCCCTGACTGAACTACATCCCCGCCCTGACTGAGCTACATCCCCGCCCTGACTGAGCTACATCCCCGCCCTGACTGAGCTACATCCCCGCCCTGACTGAGCTACATCCCCGCCCTGACTGAGCTACATCCCCGCCCTGACTGAGCTACATCCCCGCCCTGACTGAGCTACATCCCCGCCCAGACTGAGCTACATCCCCGCCCTGACTGAGCTACATCCCCGCCCTGACTGAGCTACATCCCCGCCCTGACTGAGGTACATCCCCGCCCTGACTGAGCTACATCCCCGCCCTGACTGAGCTACATCCCCGCCCTGACTGAGCTACATCCCCGCCCTGACTGAGCTACATCCCCGCCCTGACTGAGCTACATCCCCGCCCTGACTGAGCTACATCCCCGCCCTGACTGAGCTACATCCCCGCCCTGACTGAGCTACATCCCCGCCCTGACTGAGCTACATCCCCGCCCATTGAGGTGTCTTATACGGGGGTTTCCACTGTACCGTTACAATCATGTATCCGTCATATCTTGCAAAACCAAAATTATTCCATGGTGACATTATAGTTTCAACACTCAAATGTAAACGAATATTTGCAGATCGTGTCACATTCGGACATTTCAGCCCCGCTTGTAACAGGAAAAGCTCAGAGCTAGAGGCAGCATGGTTCAAGATTCATTTTGACGAAGCGAAATTAATCAATAACGTCAAAGTTGCTAGAGCCCACGTTGAAATCGTTTTTTATTTTGGTCGTTGCAGCTGTCTGGTACAGATCTCATGATTCAATACTACAATTTGAACGATCTTCGATGACGAAGTTAATCTGTATCCCTGTGGCTTTAATCTAAGTCCCAATAACACGCTCCAACGGTAGACGGCAACCCTCTGCAGCATGGTTTTCAAAGTGAGGATATTTTCCCTAAAATTGAGCGTTGTCGCTGGTTGCTCACAGTTCTACGATAACATGAACTTTACAAAGTTCGTGTATTTCCCTTTCACAGTAGAACACATTTTCGAGGGAGTACTTACTCTGCATTAAGTGCCGTTCACATGACAGACTTTCAACCAACTTTTTCCTAACATGATTTGGTTTGAAATCGCTCCCGAGTTGCTGAGGCAAAGTCGGCAAAAAGTCTGCCATGTAAACAACCCCAACGATTTAGGTTTGATTTAGGACAGATTTAGCCGCGACTCGAAAACTCAGTTGAGCGCTGCTCGACTCGTCTGTGACTTAGCGCACATTTTGCGCAGACTTTCCTTTTAGCGCTTACTGATAGGTTAGCTCTAACTAAACTGCTATCTCCGCATTAGGGGGTAGCTCCGATAGCTGAACTAGCCTTCAAGTCTGCCAAGAATCGCCGCTTAAAACTAGTTTGCGCTGTTCACATTGGCAGCGATTTTGATTTGACTTGGCTTGGCGCTGATTAAAATCACTCCTTAGTTGGGGGAAAGTTGGAAGAAAATCTGCCATGTGAACAACACTTAAAGGCACACTTGTTAAATGGCAGCGAAAATCTTCCTCTTCGCACCAATAAGTTTATTTTTGAAACTGTACACTCGTTTATTTGCGAATCTGGTCGCTTTTATTGACTCGCAATATTCATGTAAGCATTTCTGTTAACCTGATAACCATTATTTTGTACGCATTCTCCTATGATTTCACTAGCGAACAACTGTTTATCTGCCACTGGACTACAGTTTACGATTTACGATGTTCATTCTCTTTTGCATGCGCTTGCTACTTTCATCTCTTTACATGGTGTACTTTGACCCTGTTTTTGACCCAGATAATGACATAGTATATATTAGAATTTTCTCTGTCCAACATCTTATTTGTATTATCCACCATTCGTGTATAGGGCACGTAATATAAGCGTTCGCTTGAGTTCGTGTCCCTATTATTTTTTGTTTTACTACTACTGTACCATGTCTAACCGAATAAAACCGTGTTTAAACCAAAGGCACACTTGTTCCAATGAGAAGTATTGATACACGCACCACCACAGATCTGATGTAATGATACACGCACCACCACAGATCTGATGTAATGATACACGCACCACCACAGATCTGATGTAATGATACACGCACCACCACAGATCTGAAGTAATGATACACGCACCACCACAGATCTGATGTAATGATACACGCACCACCACAGATCTGATGTAATGATACACGCGCCACCACAGATCTGAAGTAATGATACACGCACCACCACAGATCTGATGTAATGATACACGCACCACCACAGATCTGATGTAATGATACACGCACCACCATAGATCTGATGTAATGATACACGCACCACCACAGATCTGATGTAATGATACACGCACCACCACAGATCTGATGTAATGATACACGCACCACCACAGATCTGATGTAATGATACACGCACCACCACAGATCTGATGTAATGATACACGCACCCCCACAGATCTGATGTAATGATACACGCACCACCACAGATCTGATGTAATGATACACGCACCACCACAGATCTGATGTAATGATACACGCACCACCACAGATCTGATGTAATGATACACGCACCACCACAGATCTGATGTAATGATACACGCACCACCACAGATCTGATGTAATGATACACGCACCACCACAGATCTGATGTACTGATACACGCACCACCACAGATCTGATGTAATGATACACGCACCACCACAGATCTGATGTACTGATACACGCACCACCACAGATCTGATGTAATGATACACGCACCACCACAGATCTGATGTAATGATACACGCACCACCACAGATCTGATGTAATGATACACGCACCACCACAGATCTGATGTAATGATACACGCACCACCACAGATCTGATGTAATGATACACGCACCACCACAGATCTGATGTAATGATACACGCACCACCACAGATCTGATGTAATGATACACGCACCACCACAGATCTGATGTAATGATACACGCACCACCACAGATCTGATGTAATGATACACGCACCACCACAGATCTGATGAGATCAAATCATCCTCTCATTTGGACACACATCAAAGTCTAAACAACGAAGTGACTGTGGTGAAATGAACAAAGTACAAAAACAAGTCGCGTAAGGCGAAATTACTACATTTAGTCAAGCTGTGGAACTCACAGAATGAAACTGAACGTAGTCCGCCGCTAGTGCAAAAGGCAGTGAAAGTGACGAGCCTGTTTCGCGCGATAGCGGTTGCGCTGTGCTTCATAGCACGCTTTACTGTAGCCTACCTCTCTTCGTTTTAACTTTTTGAGCGTGTTTTTAATCCAAACATATCATATTTATATGTTTTTGGAATCAGGAACCGACAGGGAATAAGATGAAAGTGTTTTTAAATCGATTTCGAAAATTTAATTTTGATCATAATTTTTAATTTTTTTAATTTTCAGAGGATTTTTTAATCCAAATATAACATATTTATATGTTTTTGGAATCAGAAAATGATGAAGAATAAGATGAACGTAAATTTGGATCGTTTTATAAAAAAAATAATTGTTTTACAATTTTCAGATTTTTAATGACCAAAGTCATTAATTAATTTTTAAGCCACCAAGCTGAAATGCTATACCGAAGTCCGGCCTTCGTCGAAGATTGCTTGGCCAAAATTTCAATCAATTTGATTGAAAAATGAGGGTGTGACAGTGCCGCCTCAACTTTTACAAAAAGCCGGATATGACGTCATCAAAGACATGTATCGAAAAAAAGAAAAAACATCCGGGGATATCATACCCAGGAACTCTCATGTAAAATTTCATAAAGATCGGTCCAGTAGTTTACTCTGAATCGCTCTACACACACACACGCACACACACACACACACATACACCACGACCCTCGTCTCGATTCCCCCTCTATGTTAAAACATTTAGTCAAAACTTGACTAAATGTAAAAAACACACCAAAGGATTTAAAATCTAAACAACAAAGTGACTGTTGTGAGATGAACAGAGTTAGTTTTTTTGACTTTGTTCATCTCACAACAGTCACTTCGTTGTTTAGATGTCGAACCTTGTTCGTTCCGTGTTGCGTCTGATTTTTGTTGCCTTTTTTTTTTCTCCCCCTGATGAAGCTTTCATAAGCGAAAATTCGTACTGTCTTGTGCTGTTCTTGTATCGGTGAGTACACAGTGGCGCAGTGGTAAGACGTCGGCCTCCTAATCAGGAGGTCGTGAGTTCGAATCCCGGTCGCTGCCGCCTGGTGGGTTAAGAGTGGAGATTTTTCCGATCTCCCAGGTCAACTTATGTGCAGAACTGCTAGTGACTTAACCCCCTTCGTGTGTACACGCAAGCACAAGACCAAGTGCGCACGGAAAAGATCCTGTAATCCATGTCAGAGTTCGGTGGGTTATAGAAACACGAAAATACCCAGCATGCCTCCGCCGAAATCGGCGTATGCTGCCTGAATGGCGGGGTAAAAACGGTCATACACGTAAAAATCCACTCGTGCTAAAACCATGAGTGAACGTGGGAGTCTAAGCCCATGAACGACGAAGAAAAAGAAGAAGAAGTATCGGTGAGTACAGAAATCGTTTGTTTTTTTAACTTCACACATCAAAGAGCAATGGCTAGCCAGCATTCTGTGCAGAGTGGAATTTTTTTCTGAAATAATTTAGGAGATTGAGCAGATTGGATGTCGCTTAAAAAATCAACAACAAATATTGTCCAGAAGAAGGAATGAAAAACCAACCAAAGATACTTTCACGCTCCGGCGGTACACACGGGGTCAAATTGGCTAGACAAGTTGTCTTCCCCTGGTTGTAGACTAGCCAGGACGTTATTGAAAATTCTCTGATCTCAAAAAAAAAACCCACCGCATTCAGAAAGCATTATGTTAAAGTTTCGTTTTTGGTATGTGTCAAAGCGGAAGGATTTTTTAATTTTTTAAATTTAAAATTTTTTTTTTTTGAACCTCAGTTGCATGCAGGTTTGCTACTACAATTATTTGTTGCCTCTTTTTGTGTGTGTGTGTGTGTGTGTGTGTGTGTGTGTGTGTGTGTGTGTGTGTGTGTGTGTACCCATGTTTCCACAGGTTTGGTTGCCTAAATCACCATAAGGCAACTATCCACACGTGGATGGCAACCTAAACTCTGGATGGCAACCTAATTGTGTGGATGCTCGCTTCATTTAACACCGTTAAATTGACTTTTTTGTCGGAAAGAATGTCATAACAATGTTCAAAATGACATTCTTTCCGTCCTCTATAGGCGACGAAATAGGTCAAATTTTGTGCATTTTTTAGTGCAAAATTCTTCGATGCCGGAGCGAGTACTGCACCCAGTGCTGTTGTAGTGCAAGTGCACTAGAAAGGCACTACACCCAGTGCCGCCTCTTAGGTAACCATCCACACTTTAGGTACGTGTGTGTGCGTGTGTGTGTGTGTGTAGCTTGGAGCAAACCTTCTTCATAGGTCTTTTCTTTTCTCAGTCAAAAGTGTACATTTTTAAATCAACAAACTTTATCAGTAAACTAATATGTTTAAATAAATGAATAAATAAAAATAATCATAACATAAATTTATTCCTAATGTTCAGCTCAGTTTCCAATAATACACCCAAATCTAACTTTTTCCCATATTTGAATTTTCCAATGGTCATTTTGGTAATTAAAATACAATAATTCGCAAAATAAATATAATCATTTTTCAAACTTGCCCTAAAATAACCCAACAATACATTTCCTTCAGCGGAAGGATGATCTTATTCCAATGTAAAATCCTGAACAGATGTTTGGTAGGGAAATGACCGCTAATAAATATGGACAGATTGTCCGTAGATTGCCCGTAAATACCCGTGTGACTTGGAATAATAGGCCGTGAAAAGTAGGATATGCGCCGAAATGGCTGCGATCTGCTGGCCGATGTGAATGCGTGATGTATTGTGTAAAAAAAATTCCATCTCACACGGCATAAATAAATCCCTGCGCCTTGAATATGTGCGCGATATAAATTGCATAATTTTTTTTTTTTTTTAATTAAAAAAAATGCCTGCGCTTAGAACTGTACCCACGGAATACGCGCGATATAAGCCTCATATTGATTGATTGATTGATAGATTGTCTTAAATTCCATTCCAAAAATTCAGCAATCTGGCTCGTGGGATTGTTTTTTTGTTGCTCAATTAATTTCGCAGATTGGCATACACGTCAGCTACCAATTTCATTCAGCAAAAAATTCATCCTCTTTAAAATAAGATTGAAAGCTCGCATAGCCGCTCGCGTTCAAGAAGCCCCCTTTGCCTCCTGTACTCCCCTCTCCTCCAAAATCTCAGGGCCGAGTTCCACAGTCATCATTCGTCAGACGTGGGCCTCAGTTCTATTTTCGTTCCCAAAGACACTCGCTCTTTGCTGATTGAACTTCATCGCGTTCAAGAGGCGCCACTATCGCCAGCCGTACAGGTGTAGACATCAATTCTCTCCCCTTGCAATCCCAGGAATCAATGCGGCACGCAGGGGACGTCACTCCGCGGCCACTCCAACATGGCGGCGGCGATGATGGGGCGAGGAGGAAAGGTGTGTTAAAGGGGAGGTCACTGAGGTGGTTTATTGGGATAATCACTGCGTTTGTTTGCTTAGAGCGTCTTTGTTTCAGGAACAGTTCCTTCGATGTTGGTAAAGTTGCGGTCTTTGGAATCTAAGCATTTTTTCTTGCCTTTTCGTCATTACTAATCTTGTGTAGACAGTTATCTTCTTCTTCTTCTTGTCGATCACTCAGATGGAAACGCCGGTTCTCCGCGCAAATGTTGCCGTGCGCTGTAGGTCGTCCAGACTGCCATAGAGCTTCCCTTGCACCGTGGTCGCCTCCGCCCAGATCTGGCTCCTGAGGCCATCGTGTAGTGGGCAAGTCTGCAGCAGGTGTTCCGTTGTCATGCTGCCTGTTTGACAAGGGCACTGGTCTGACTGGCCAATTCTGAACTTGGTGAAAAGGTGGTGGTTCATTCGGTTGTGGTTATGTCCGCAGCCTGAATCTGAGGACCTGCTCAAAACGGAGGGGGGGGGGGGGGGGGGTCCGCCGCACCTCTCCCTTAAAGGGATAATGTAAAAGAAATGGCCCTCAGTTCGCTTCCAAAGTTATATCATAAGATTCTGCTTTGCACATAATTCTACCGTGCAGGAGGACTGCCTTTACTTTTCAAAATGCTTAATTAAATGTGGTAAAATAGGCAAGGAAAGAAGACTATTTGTGAGGGTTGGCATGGCTTATTTCAACTGAGCTATACTTCCCTTGTTTGTGTACTTGATGATGTTACTAGGCAGCCGCGTCATAGACGGCGCTGGCCGCTGCCGCCAGTTGGTGCTCCTGGACTACTTTTTATATCCAACACCAGAGAAGCAGCGCCCTGAAGCCCATTCACTCACTTTCATTTCATTAATCACCGTATTTGTGGTGCGTCTTGCAGCTCACCTTGACGTATGCGCCTAGATTAAGGTACAGTGGCTTCTTCAGATTTCCCATCCACTCACTTTCATTTCATTAATCACCGTATTTGTTGTGCGTTTTGCAGCATTAAGGTGCAATGGATTCTTCAGATTTGTCGAATTCGCCCCAAGCGGTCAGATCAATGGTCTCCTCCCTTCTTCTCCTCTTCTTCTTCGTTCATGGGCTGAAACTCCCACGTTCACTCATGTTTTTGCACGAGTGGATTGTTACGTGTATGACCGTTTTTACCCCGCTGATTTAGGAGGAAGCATGCTGGGTATTTTCGTGTTTCTATAACCCACCGAACTCTGACATGGATAACAGGATCTTTTCCGTGCGCACTTGGTCTTGAGCTTTCGTGTACACACGAAGGGGAATACGGCACTAGCAGATCTGCACATAAGTTAACCTGGGAGATCGAAAACATTCTCTACCCTTAACCCACCAGGCGGCCGGGCCGGGATTTGAACTCACGACCTTCCGATTAGGAGGCCGACGTCTTATCCACTACGCCACCCGTCTTGAAAAGGTCTGATCAATGAGATCTCCTCGGTCCTCGCGCCCGTCACGTGACGCCTAGCCTGTCAATCACTGAGTGGCTTGTTGACGGGGCGGCAGAGGGCAAGTCAGACACCATCACATTGTCAATCACTCTCAGAGGTGGTTAGTCTTGTAAGTTGCTGAACATGGTTGCAGCTGTAGCCGATCAACAATGTTCTTGTTACAGGGCAGGGGAAGGGGGGGGGGGGGGGTGTGGGGGGGTGGGTGGGGGGTCCTAGATTCCGGAAGCCCTCCCCCTTACCCGGCAACTGTACTTTGTTTTTTCTTTTTCTTTTTACATTTAGTCAAGTTATGACTAAATGTTTTAACATCGAGGGGGGAATCGAGACGAGGGTCGTGGTGTATGTGCGTGTGTCTGTGTGTGTGTGTGTGTGTGTGTGTGTGTGTGTGTGTGTGTAGAGCGATTCAGAATAAACTACTGGACCGATCTTTATGAAATTTGACATGAGAGTTCCTGGGTATGAAATCCCCGAACATGTTTTTCTTTTTTTTGATAAATGGCTTTGATGACGTCATATCCGGCTTTTCGTGAAAGTTGAGGCGGCACTGTCACGCCCTCATTTTTCAACCAAATTGGTTGAAATTTTGGTCAAGGAATGTTCGACGAAGCCCGGACTTCAGTATTGCATTTCAGCTTGGTGGCTTAAAAATTACATAATGACTTTGGTCATTAAAAATCTGAAAATTGTAAAAAAAAATAAACTTTTATAAAACGATCCAAATTTACGTTTATCTTATTTTCCATTATTTGCTGATTCCAAAAACATATAAATATGTTATATTTGGAAGCTCTGAAAATTAAATATATAAAAATTATTATCAACATGTTTTTTTCGAAATCGATTTAAAAACACTTTCATCTTATTCCTTGTCGGTTCCTGATTCCAAAAACATATAGATATGATATGTTTGGATTAAAAACACGCTCAGAAAGTTAAAACGAAGAGAGGTACAGAAAAGCGTGCTATCCTTCTCAGCGCAACGAATACCCCGCTCTTCTTGTCAATTCCACGGGCACTGCCTTTGCCACGGGCGGTGGAGTGACGATGCTACGGTCTTGCTGCGTTGCGTTGCGTTCAGTTTCATTCTGTGAGTTCGACAGCTACTTGACTAAATGTTGTATTTTCGCCTTACGCGACTTGTTTTTTTTCTCAAGGAGAGACCCAAAATTACTCTTTCAAATGCTGAATTTAAACAGCATCTGTACCCCTGCCTCATTTTGAAGCGCTCTTCCTCTCACACACTATGTCCAGCCCTGTTTCATTGTAGGTAGATTCGTCGTCGTACGTTGGATTTTCTTTTTAAATGTCTTGGTTACTTGAAGTTAACGTGTATATCATTCAGCAGAATGGAGTCAGTGAACGTCCTCGTTAAATCCACAAAGTGTTTCCACTGTTTCAGTTGTGTCAAAAGTAACATAATTATGTAATACAAATATTTCCGGTATTCAAAGGCATGTATCCACAGTGTTCGCAATTTGTTTGCAATAGAGAGTAAATACACATAATACACGCTGAAACAAAGACAACATGGCGCGGGAGGATGGGGAAGGGTGAAGACATCATTGGTGTCACGTTGTAAAACCAGGGATGCCCGGGACTGTATCGGAGAAAAAAAGAAGGGGGGGGGGGGGGGGGGTGAAGGAAGGAATGGGCGTAATTCTAACTGTGTCGGAGTTCCTGTTTTGTTATCAGTTTTGCAACTTACTGATTCCGTTTCGACTTTTAACTCAGCCCGACACTGAATGGAACTGTTTCCCCCGGAAATAACACTGCCTCGGCTTTTATGCGCTGTGGTAGAGTTGTAGTTCTTGAAGGTAAGGCAGGAATATAAACACGTCGAAAGCGTCACTGGTAAAGATCAGCTCCGATGTCTTTGTTTCAAAAAGAAAAAGTCATCATATCGAGCGGACACCGCATTTTTGACTCTGAGCTATTTCTGAACATCGGCCAGTCCAGATACTTACGTCAGCTAATGATGTTTCGACCTCATTGGCACTGCCTGAATGGGTGCTTTCTAGAACAGGAGGTCACTTTTGATAGGCTTTACTAACTCGGCAGATGTAGAGCACTTGGTCTCGGCCGTCTGGTGCGTGTTAATTCCAGACTTAAGTTCGAAGAGCTATTTACATCACTTGTCAGATCTGAGGCGACCTCAAAGGTATTCGTGAACAAGTGGCGTAGTTTAGCTTGGGCTGTGATTGTACCATTAGCCCCCTCCCCGCCCCCCCCCCTCCCCCTTCTCTCTCTCTCTCTCTCTCTCTCTCTCTCTCTCTCTCTCTCTCTCTCTCTCTCTCTCTCTCTCTCTCTCTCTCTCTCGCGCGCTCTCTGTTTATTTTACTTTCTTAGCTTGTACCTGTCGTTTTCTTTGTATGTGTCTTTAATTGTATCTCTGTCGCATGGTTTGATACGAGGAAAACGGGGAATGACTGGTTTTTTTTTATTTTTTTTTTTTTACTTTTTTGTCCGGCAGACACTCGTTTTCATATGTCTCTGTCTCTCTCTCTGTCTCTCTGTCTATGTCTCTCTCTCTCTCTCTCTCTCTCTCTCTCTCTCTCTCTCTCTCTCTCTCTCTCTCTTCCTGTGGAATTCTCTCCCGGAATTTGTGAGAGTCCCAATGAGTCTCAATACTTTAAAAAAAAACACCTTTCACTGTATTTAATGTTAAAGGTACTGAACTTGTCAAATCCAGGTGCACGGAGCCCCTGGGGCTTTTAGTCATACCTCAGGCAGCTATCCTTTAGAAGAACTACCAAGTTTCATTGACTTGCACCCAAAGAGTCAAGAACTGCGATTTTGTTACGAATTAATTTCGTACTCGGACCCGGCTGGTCTTGACCTATTTTTGGATCTAAATTTAGATCAGGTAGATCACCACATCATGCACAAAAAGACACGTCACTAGCAAACTACGTCAGACATCATCATGAGTTTGTGTAAAACAAAATGGAGGCCGGAATCACTCAGTTGAATCGAACTCCGACCAAACACCACGTAATAACTAGGTTAATGTATGCACTCGTGTGAACAAGAAACTGTCGAGCTTCACAGATGTCGTCGTTGGGTAGTTTTGGGTTTGTTTTACTACCATAGGAGGATTTTTGAACTGCAAATGCACTCAGCTGCAACAAAAACGCAAAACGAAGGCTGTGAGCTGCACTGTGCCTTTAAATTACGAAAAATCACAGTGATGGAAGACTTCATTTAGTTATATTTTCATTTGTCAAAAGCATCAGTGTTCATTATATCCACACAAAAACACTCAAAGCTTTAATAACACATGTACTCATGCATGTGAATTCAGCATTGTTTTCACTACGTTACATATACGACGCTTTATATTTGTGTATAATATTTAATGTGTAAATATTCATATGTTGTTGTTTTTCTCTACCTTTTTTTCTACGTTAATATCCGTGTAAATATGTGATTAGATTAGTCCCCTCTCTGGGCGAGGGCTGGTTGAAAAAAAGCTCGTTGTATTGCTTATGCCACAACCCTCGAAAAATCAAATTTGATTTGATTTGATCTCTCACACACCTTTCTCTTCCTCGCGTATCTGTGCCCTGCTTCTGCCTTTGTCAGTCAGCTCAGACAACATTTGTGGCGCGCTTCACGTGCACAAGAGTGTCTGGGCCATGTGCACCATAACAATAGTTCTACACAATGGCTCTCTTTGTCTGTCAGTGCAATGTTCACCAGCCTTTTCAGCCTGCCAGTTTACAGCCTCGATGTGACCATGTGCGGCAGGAATGGGGCATTACGCTTTGCAGTAAATCAGCAAGCCCTTTCAGTTTTCGTCCGTTTTCATAATGGACATTATCCATTACATCACGCGGCACTGTGTTGTGCGACGGCACATGGTAGCTCATTCTTGTCTTAAAGGTACCGCCCTTCTGGAGTGCACGATCATGTTACATGGATATCTGCGACATATTTGTCCTGGGTTTTTATGTGGATACGATCATCCTTTCACTTGGCAAGTAAAAAGTAAACGTAGTTTTACTTTATTTGGTGTTTAACGTCGTTTTCAACCACGAAGGTTATATCGCGACGGGGAAAGGGGGGGAGGGGGAGATGGGATAGAGCCACTTGTTAATTGTTTCTTGTTCACAAAAGCACTAATCAAAAAATTGCTCCAGGGGCTTGCAACGTAGTACAATATATTACCTTACTGGGAGAATGCAAGTTTCCAGTACAAAGGACATAACATTTCTTACATACTGCTTGACTAAAATCTTTACAAAAATTGACTATATTCTATACAAGAAACAATTAACAAGGGTAAAAGGAGAAACAGAATCCGTTAGTCGCCTCTTACGACATGCTGGGGAGCATCGGGTAAATTCTTCCCCCTAACCCGCGGGGGGTAGTAAACGTAGTCCCATAACCATGTTTGTAGTCCCATAACCATGTTTGTAGTCCCATAACCATGTTTGTAGTCCCATAACCATGTTTGTAGTCCCATAACCATGTTTGGTCGAAGGGGAGCGAGATGATAGAGATCTCAACTTCTCAAGGGGCCAGCTTTATGAGAGAAGTGCCAATCTCCTGTTCCTCGCTGCCGTCGTCTTCGCAGGTCATGAACAGGGTCAGGTTCCCATTTTCAGCTGGGAGGACTGGAGAGCGCTCGGGGAAAATGGGGTATTAATTTTGTATTCGTCCCAAGAGGGGATCGAACCCCGACAACCAGCTTGAGAGGCAAGCGTTCTAACCACTATGCTAATCCGGCTCTTTCACTTGGCCGGGACAAGTTACACAAATCAACAGCCAGGCTGCTGTTTGTGCAGAATGGGAATTGGTTTTCTCAGTGATTGATGTAGCAGATTGGCCTAGGTGTCACTGACACAATTGTTTTTACAATAAGTTCTGATTCAACACAGAGAGCAGTAAGGTAGTGAATGTTTGGCATGTGTTCCCGTTGACGCCGGGATGATCTTTATCCTACATACGTGAGTGAGACCACTCATGGGATAACAATATCGTTCAATCCACACGTGTGTATATCATGTAATTGAGGTCATGTCAAACTAGTTTCGCAGGGACCTGCTTTTCGACTGCTTATGATGCCAGAGTCACCGAGACAAACGTCATTATGAAAAACAATTCGTGTAAATCTGGTAGGACACAGCAAGCCATGTAGTATTCTTTATTACCAATTCAGTGTCCCATATGGCTTTTTGACCAATCAGGACGAATTCTAGGTGACCCTCTAAATGTTATAACGTTCAGGCAGGGACCCTTTTTGT
Organism: Littorina saxatilis; assembly: GCF_037325665.1. Taxonomy (NCBI): domain Eukaryota; kingdom Metazoa; phylum Mollusca; class Gastropoda; order Littorinimorpha; family Littorinidae; genus Littorina; species Littorina saxatilis. The sequence continues at coordinate 40,605,488 of NC_090258.1, forward strand.
TTATCACGCTAAAAATTAACAAGACAAAGTAAAAATGTAATTCAACAATATCAGCGTGATTTATTCTGAAGAATGACACTTCAAATGCTGTCAATACTCTCTTTATCTAAAAATATACCGAAAAGCGAGTTTTATCGGTGGGTGCGTTACGGAACAGCAAGGCACCGCCCATCGTCTGAGTGTGCAATGCCGACCGCTCACTTGAAATCTAAATGATCAAAGTTCGAAAAAATCAAGTGAAATTGCGTCACTCGCTTTACATCAAATGTATCTTTACGTCATTTCCCATCCGTCTGGAGTCGGTTCCAAATCTGTCGCTCTCTGTTCAACGAGAAAAAGCGAAGAAACCGAAACGCATGTTCAACATGGTTTATCTTGTGAGATTGTTGTGTGTCAAAGGCATTTGACCTGTGAATATTCATCACGTCAGGTTTTTTACTCTGATTGGCTGACTCAGGTCACGAGAATTCTTTGACTGACAGGCATAATCAGGTAGAAGCCATCAAGTTCCCATTGCGGCTGTTCTGTCTAATTCGCGGGGTCGCTTCGAAATTTCTTTTGGTCGAATTAAACGGTAATAAAACCGTTATTTCTAATATGCTGACTGTTAGCAAATGATAACAGACATGTCTCACAAACGATATCAGCATTCGCCTAAAAGGCTCATGCTTGATATCTTTTTTCTCGACATGTCTTGTTATCATTTGCTAACAGTCAGCATATTAGAAATAACTCATACTATCTCTCGCATACAATGTTTGATCTGCATACCTCACCTTTAGCCAAACCGGCACGGTTAGCCTAGTGGTAAGGCGTCCGCCCCGTGATCGGGAGGTCGTGGGTTCGAACCCCGGCCGGGTCATACCTAAGACTTTAAAATTGGCAATCTAGTGGCTGCTCCGCCTGGCGTCTGGAATTATGGGGTTAGTGCTAGGACTGGTTGGTCCGGTGTCAGAATAATGTGACTGGGTGAGACATGAAGCCTGTGCTGCGACTTCTGTCTTGTGTGTGGCGCACGTTATATGTCAAAGCAGCACCGCCCTGATATGGCCCTTCGTGGTCGGCTGGGCGTTAAGCACAAAAAAAAACCCCAAAAAAAACACCTTTAGCCAAAAGTATCGTCTGAATAAAAATCTTTATTGAGTTTGCTCAGTGACATGAAAATCAACACAGACGATGTAAATCAGAAGAATTGCGTCAGAGAACCGTTACTGTCTGCTAGTTACTTTACACATGTTGAGATTTAAATCAAGTCTCCTCAGCCAGAAGAGTCACGTCTGGAAAGTTTGATTTTTATATTTAGTCAAGTTTTGACTAAATATTTTAACATCGAGGGGGGATCGAAACGAGGGTCGTGGTGTATACATGTGCGTGTGTGCGTGTGTGCGTGTGTGTGTGTGTGTGTGTAGAGCGATTCAGACTAAACTACTGGACCGATCTTTATGAAATTTGACATGAGAGTTCCTGGGTATGAAATCCCCGAACGTTTTTTTCATTTTTTTGATAAATGTCTTTGATGACGTCATTTCCGGCTTTTCGTGAAAGTTGAGGCGGCACTGTCACGCCCTCATTTTTCAACCAAATTGGTTGAAATTTTGGTCAAGTAATCTTCCACGAAGCCCGGACTTCGGTATTGCATTTCAGCTTGGTGGCTTAAAAATTAATTAATGACTTTGGTCATTAAAAATCTGAAAATTGTAAAAAAAAATAAAAATTTATAAAACGATCCAAATTTACGTTTATCTTATTCTCCATCATTTGCTGATTCCAAAAACATATAAATATGTTATATTCGGATTAAAAACAAGCTCTGAAAATTAAATATATAAAAATTATTATCAAATTTTTTATTTTGAAATCAATTTAAAAACACTTTCATCTTATTCCTTGTCGGTTCCTGATTCCAAAAATATATAGATATGATATGTTTGGATTAAAAACACGCTCAGAAAGTTAAAACGAAGAGAGGTACAGAAAAGCGTGCTATCCTTCTCAGCGCAACGAATACCCCGCTCTTCTTGTCAATTCCACGGGCACTGCCTTTGCCACGGGCGGTGGAGTGACGATGCTACGAGTATACGGTCTTGCTGCGTTGCGTTGCGTTCAGTTTCATTCTATGAGTTCGACAGCTACTTGACTAAATATTGTATTTTCGCCTTACGCGACTTGTTTACTTTGCATTTAAACTCCAACACAAGCCATATAAATGAGAATGATTGTCTAGCTGCGAAGATCTTAATACCATCTTAGTTTTAATTCAAGTCTAATCAGCCCTAAGAGCAAAGGTCAAGGTAGCCCCAAAACCATGTTTGGTCAAAGGGGAACGAGATGTTAGAGATCTCAACTTCTCTAGGGCCAGCTGTATGAGGGTGGGGCCCATCTCCACTCCCTCGCTGCTTCCGCTTTCTTCTGCCCTGAATAGGGTCAGGTACCCATTTCTAGCTGAGTGGACTGGAGAGCGATCGGAAAAATGGGGTATTTGTATTCGCCCCAAGAGGGGATCGAACCCCGATCACCAGCGTGAGAGACAAGCTCTCTGACCACTATGCCACTGGGGCTCTAGCTCTCTCACTTGAGCCAGTACCAGAAATCAACAGCCAGGCTGCTTTCTGTGCAAAATGGGTAATAATCATGCAAATTGTTTTCACCAGACTTTTCGAAGTGGAAGTTCCAATGTATGACAATCCTGCTTTTCAGCCAGTAGAACCGTACCTAAAAAAAACACGTCGATTTTCAAATTTGCACAGTGAGATGAAGGATGTAAAGGAGATCAAATACGTGTGGTCGCCTGTACTGTCTCGGTTTCCAATCAAGTTTCAGGCTGTGGAACATGTCGGTAACGGTCGATCATTCAGTGTGCATAGTGAAATCAGAACATCAACACAGACGATGAGTCAAGCGGCCCGGTGTACCTACAATCATCACGTCTCGCACAGTACCACAAGGGACTGCACAGACAACGTTCTCCGGTAGCATTCTGAGCGAGCACGTGCGGCGCAGCTTGTTCACATAAATCACAGACGTGGGGGCATCGTTACTGAAAGACTCCGGGTCTGCAAAACAGCTGGTGTAAGGTAAACGACGGGTTCTTTTTGCCCCTGGCCGTAATTGAGGCAATCATGTGATGCTGCATCGAGGTCTGCTTCCCCTTATTTTGACGCCTTTGATGTTTTGTGACGTGTCGAGTGACGCCAACCTGTGACGTGTTATATCGTCTGGCTGTCAGTCGTTGTGTAATACGGTGTTGTGCCAGAGGTATGCGTGTCGACGCCTCGCCGCCTGCGATGTTTAGCAGAAGGTGTCCGATCTTGTATTGTGTGAAGGATATTGTGATGATGGTGTTTGTGATCTGTAGGGAGGATGTCATGACGTTTTGAGACTGCTCTCTCACTCCCTGTCTGTGTTTCTCTGTCTGCCCCTCTCTCTTTATCTCTGTCCCACTCTCTCGTTTCAATTTGTTTGCTCGCTCTCTCTCTCTCTCTCTCTCTCTCTCTCTCTCTCTCTCTCTCTCTCTCTCTCTCTCTCTCTCTCTCTCTCTCTCTCTCTGTATGGCTGTATGTCTCTGTCTCTCTCCCTCTCTCTCTCCCTTTCTCTCCCATTCTCTCCCTCTCTCTCCCTCTCTGTCTCTGTCTCTCTCTCTCTCTCCCCTCTCTCTCTGTATGGCTGTCTGTCTCTCTTTCTCTCTCTCTCCCTTGTTCTGTCTCAGTGTCTGTCTCTATTCATCTCTCTGTCTCTAAATATCTCACTGTCTCCGTTTCTCTCTCTCTCTCTCTGTCCCACTCTCTCTCTGTCTGTCTGTCTGTTTGTCTCTGTCTGTCTGTCTGTCTCTCTCTCACTATCTCTCTCTCTCTCTCTCTCTCTCTCTCTCTCTCTCTCTCTCTCTCTCTCTCTCTCTCTCTCTCTCTCTCTCTCTCTCTCTCTCTCTCTCTCTCTCTTAGAGCTTCGCAATATCTTCCGTAAAAGATATTCAGAGCGACAAGAAACCTATAGTTAAAAGCACTTTACACAAGTGGTTCCCCTTAGCCCCACTTGCAGCAGACGAGTAAAGCAACCACCAATACTTCAAGATCAGAAGGCGCCCCTATACACACTGTAGAAATGACATTCCTGATCACATCCCATCCCAAGTGCAGACGAGATCCGCTTTTGAATGGTGCCATCTTTGATCAAGTGTTTCGTTTCGCGATCGAAGAACCTAAATATTGTGGTGTGGGTTCTTCCTGCGCCAATCATGTGCGTTCCTGTAGGAAATATACACTGTTATTATAACTAAGAGGATTGTGCCTTTAGTTTGGCTGCTAGACTGCAGTCACTTTTGTTCTTCTTTTTTTTTCCAAACAGTTTTATTCAACTAACTACAAATAACAATATTCATACAATGAATTAAATACAACTTATAGAGTACCATTCTGATAATCATCGGTCCACGGCTATTGCCAGTTTCTCTCTGACAGCATGCTAAATTATTGCGCGAATCTATCAAAATAAGAATACAGAGTTATCTCCCATATGTTTTCCGCGAGCACTGATCTAAATTTGAGATCAGTGTTCGCGAGACGAAAATGATTGCAGATTGGCCGACTTCGACAGTGATCTCCGTTCTGTTCTTCACAGTTATGATAAAGACATCGTTCTACGGTCAAAACAAGTCGAAATTGCGAGACTGCTCTCGGAAGGAGACCGTGATATATGGTTGCATCACTCTCAACTGGTTTCAGAAAAAATCGACTGCTCCGGCGCGTGCCGAAGCCAAAGTTGATTATCACGTGACACTTTAGAGTTGTTTGCACAGTAAATACATCCGCGAAGGATAGCTCGCTTGAAACTGTCTTACATATCAGTTCTTTTGTAATTTAAAAATTACACAACACCATGAAAAATCATTATCGACGATCGCGAATCTGCTTATATCCATAACACATTACGAAAAGCTCTAAATATGTAAAAGGTCGATTTCCTCTCCAGAGAAGGAAAACCAAGGCATCCTGTCAGGGATAGAATGAGACCCGAAGGGAAGTAACTCATTTTTGACCTGAGTTCAGGATGATAGAGTACAACAAGCTAAGTTTATAAACGTGTTGGTTTTTTTTTGTTCCTCGAACACTCACACAAAAATGCTTCTTGTCTGTAACTGCCTATTAAAAATACTTTCCAACGGTAAAAACGATTTTTTAAAAATATATATACTAACGCACATCTTCCCAATCAAGATAATGTGGTTCAATTTATACATAGTTGTCTTTTTACCATTACAAAATAAAATATCACTAACTTTCAAAACAATCTTATTTTCTGAAGTACGAAAAATAAATTCTTCAATAAACTTCCAAAATCTGTATACAACCGGGCATTCAAAAAAGAAGTGTTCAATGAAATGTATTACATGACAACAATAATTACATTTATTAAATTCTGTTACTTTCATTTTACACAGGAGAATGTAGGTGCATAATTTTAGTCACTTTTTTTTTTTTTTTTTTTTTTTTTTTTGCTTAACGCCCAGCCGACCACGAAGGGCCATATCAGGGCGGTGCTGCTTTGACATATAACGTGCGCCACACGCAAGACAGAAGTCGCAGCACAGGCTTCATGTCTCACCCAGTCACATTATTCTGACACCGGACCAACCAGTCCTAGCACTAACCCCATAATGCCAGACGCCAGGCGGAGCAGCCACTAGATTGCCAATTTTAAAGTCTTAGGTATGACCCGGCCGGGGCCGGTTCGAACCCACGACCTCCCGATCACGGGGCGGACGCCTTACCACTAGGCCAACCGTGCCGGTTTAGTCACAGTTTGTGATTGTCTCAAACACGTAAGCATACACAAACATCGGTACCCCTACGGACGCTATTTCATATCCAGAAACATATTGCAGTACGTCAGAAACAAGTCGCGTAAGGCGAAAATACAACATTTAGTCAAGCTCAGTCGAACTCATAGAATGAAACTGAACGCATTGCATTTTTTCCGCAAGACTGTACACTCGTAGCATCGTCTGTCCACCGCTCGTGGCAAAGGCAGTTTCTTCTTCTTCAGCGTTCGACGATGGCTGTGTCTAGATTCTTTGGCCCGTGATGTTGACGAAGTGGGCTGTCATTTCCAGGTCCTGAGTGCTGCCCCATAGCTTGGTGTGCAGCGATGTCCCTGTGGGCCAGACATGTTTCCTCTCACTGCAGTGGAGTTGGCAGGTCTGCAGGAAGTGGTCCGGTGTCTGGTCCGCCTCTCCACAATGGCACAGGGCCGACTGTCTGATGCCGATCCTTTTTAGGTGGCTGTTTAGTCCACAGTGGCCTGTCCGGAGGCGGAAGACAATGGTCTGCTCGTGACGAGTGAGCTGATGGAGGGCATCTTCGTGTGGATTATATCCATTGTTTTTCTTTTTGAAGGTGGATTTTTGCCTGTTTCGGATTAGGGTCCTGGCTTCACTGTAAGTGAGATTAGAGGGTTGCTGCTCAGTTTTGCTGCCCTCCTTTGCCAGCCGATCCGCCACTTCGTTGCCCACAATCCCCGTGTGTGCAGGGATCCACTGCAGGACAACCGCTGTGGTTTGGGCCAGTGTGTTGATGTTCTGCATCAGGTGTTCCATGGTCGAGTCTGGATTGCCCGAACACAAGGCCTGGAGTGCTGACAATGAGTCTGAAAGAAAGACAGCTTTCTTGGGACGGTTTTCCCACTACAGGGCTGTCTCTGTGGCTTTGTGGAGTGCCAGAACTTCAGCCTTGTAGTTGGAGCACAATCTCCCTCAGGATGCTGACACAGAGACTGGGGGCAGGCCTGGTTTCTTGATGAATACGCCACATCCTCCGTTTCTTGTGGCGTCTTCAGCTGATCCGTCAGTAAAGATGTGTGTCCATCTAGCTGCAGGGTAGCGCTTGTCGATCTCAGAAAAGCGCGGTAGCGGTTGCGCTGAGGAGGATAGCACGCTTTTCTATATCTCTATTCTGTTTAACTTTCTGAACGTGTTTTTAATCCAAACATATCATATCTATATGTTTTTGGAATCAGGAACCGACAAGGAATCGATTTCGGAAATGTGATTTTAATCATAATTTTTATATTTTATATTTTCAGAGCTTGTTTGTAATCCAAATATAACATATGTATATGTTTTTGGAATCAGAAAATCACGAAGAATAAGATACAATTATTTTTGGATCGTTTAATAAAAATAATTTTAATTACAAGATTCTGATTTTTAATGACCAAACTCATTCATTAGTTTTTAAGCTACCAAGCTGAAATGCAATACCAAAGTCCGGCCTTCGTCGAAGATTGCTTTGCCAAAATTTCAATCAATTTGATTGAAAAATGAGGGAGTGACAGTGCCGCCTCAACTTTTCCAAAAAGCCAGATCTGACGTCATCAAAGGCATTTATCGAAAAAAACAAAAATACGTCCGGGGATATCATTCCCAGAAACTCTCATGTCAAATTTCATAAAAATCGGTCCAGTAGTTTAGTCTGAATCGCTCTACACACACACACACACACACACACACACACACACACACACACACACACACACACACACACACACACACACACACACACACACACACACACACACACACATACACCACGACCCTCGTCTCGATTCCCCCTCTATATTAAAACATTTAGTCAAAACTTGACTAAATGTAAAAACGAAACCGAAGAGCTGCCAGGCGTCTTGTAAAAATAGGATCCATCTTGTTGCCAGAAATACCAGGCAATGATATGGTAAGCAATAAGTGTCTAAATTACATGTTTGTATGTTTTCCCTATTTTTTACGGAGCAAGAATTCTCGACCTAAAAAACAAGAAACAAGTTTTTAATGCCAGAAACTAGATTTATGAAATAAAACTTAGTGGAAGAATGTTTGTGTTTTGAATATATGATAAGTGGCTGTTTTGAAGATTACAACGTGGAATTGAGATAATTGACTTCTGGTCGTCATCAGGATCTATTCGACAGGAAGTTGCAAATGCTCCTTTACATCCACAAACACCATGAAACTAATCCCGTGTTGTTATTTCTACATCGTTTACTACATTCTTGAGATGCAAGGCTTGGTGCTAATTCTGAAGGAGTCTTTTAACCTTCATCGGATCACGCTTTGGACTACACAGTCCGGACGATGTGGGTCGTGTACGACCTATACTTTAAAAGAAGGATTCAACGTAAAAAGTATGGGTTGTACAAGACCCACGCCATCCGAATAGGGATAAACACTTTACCGCCTCTTTGCAGTTATGCCATCCGAATAGGAATAACATCGTAAAATCCTTCTTTAATTCCATATGGGTCGCCCCCGACCCACATCATCCGGACTTCCCAGTTCGAATCACGTCATTGTTAATTTCTTTGTTTACAAAGTAATCCTTCAGAAAGTGGTCGATGGGAAGGTCTTTGGGGATTACATGAAGTCTCAATGTAAAACAATCCCATTAATTTCAGAGATATACTTTCGTGAGGCTCTGGGTCGTCTACGACCCAGGAAGCACGGTGAAGGTTAAACGAACTTGGTAATGGAATGTTAAGGAACTTCAAGTCAGAGCGATTCTCTGTTCCAAAAGGTGCTGTTTGCTGATCAGTCAGTTGGGATGAACGGCGAGCACCCTCCTCAAGTCTACACTGACGATGAATGTCGCAAGAGCACTCCTGCCACCCATCCCTTCTCTCCCTCTCCACCAGATCACCACAAAGGTCCGCATGTAAGAAGCGCGCTCCACTGGAGATGCTTGAAGCCATGTCCTTTCCCCTAAGTGTAGACTCTCCAGAAGACCTTTTCCATCGACGAATGGGGGCCATTCAGACCAAACGTTTCGCCACGGCCGGTAGTTCTTGAGTGCCCAGAACTCCTCGGGTTAACTGCGTTTTAGGATGAAGAGTCACTGACGACCTGAAGAGTTGGCTCTCCAGATTCTTAAATGGAATGACGGAATGATCTCATGAGAGGTGTCAGGTATTTGGAGAAAAGAGCACTTTGCGAGAATGAAATGACAGTGGAATCAGGGAGGACGACTGTGTGTGGTCGACACCAGATGGAACAGGAGAGGTGTCTCTGGTACTTGGAGAAGAGTGGACTTTGCGAGAATGAAATGACAGTGGAATCAGGGAGGACGACTTTGTGTGGTTGACACCAGATGAAACAGGAACCAGTGTTCGGGTCGGACATCTTCCAAACCTCATTCATTAAACATAATTATGTGAATCCAAAAACAAGAAAGGTAATTTGTTGGAACGTTTGTTATTGACAAAACAATACGTTACAATCACAAATATGTCGACCCAACGGTCTTTTAAGTGCACAGACAAACAATAAGTAACAAGAACTTAGCTTGGTTGAGTTTTCGGCCGCTTGCTGGTAAATCGAATAAAAAAAATTATTCTGAATTTTGGAACGTTGGCAGTCTCTTTGGTTTAAAAAAAAAAATATATTATGTGAGTCAAGAGGTAAATGTTCTTGTTTTTATAAGAACAGTAGCATCTTTGAGTCTTGAGTCTTGAATTAAGACGGAATGCAACACTTGCATTTCATTTTCCTGTTCGTGAGACTTGATTTTGTAACGTTGACAGTGTATCTGTATTCTCCAAACGGGTAA
>NC_090258.1:40615274-40666559 GCF_037325665.1 Littorina saxatilis
ATGTATTTATCCAAGCGGAGCGCGGGCGAAGCCCGCGCGTAGCGAGGTAGTTTTTTTTTTCATCTCCCAGCACTGAAAATTTTTTGGCCAAGTGGTGTCTGTCTGGACATTGTTCTAGAATTCATCTTTTAGCACAATATTAGCGACACTGTTTGGACAATTCTATTAAAATTAGGCGTACAAACTGATTTTGTTTCGGGGAATCCTCTCAGAGGATCAGAATTTTCATATAATATCATCGGAAGCTGTTACAACGGGAAAATGTGAAACTTTTGTCACTTTTTAACATGGAATTTCATCTTTGAGCGTTTCAAGCGGACTTTAATAAAATAGTTATTTGCGAATTAAGCAGCGGAAGACACTCACCGGTTCAACATGTGTATGGTCATTAAACCTCAAAACATTTCAGTAAGTGGTTTAGACAAACACCTCCGCCATGTGAGGGTGACTGGTTTGTAGCTGAAGAGTTTTTTTCTAAAGTGTGTTCTAAATACAAATGACGTACTGGTAATGATGTAATGAGTTGTTCTAATCTTGTTCTTGGAACTCTTGCTGTTCCAAGCTTGTTCTTAGCAAGTCTTGGTGACGAGAACAAAGACTATCAATGAAATCTTTAGAAATAACCTCTGACAACGACGACGATGACGACGACGACGACGATAACAACAACAACAACAAATGACATCGACGACGACGACGACAACAACAACAACAACAACAACAACAACAACAACAACAACAACAACAAAAACAACAACACGAGAACAACAACAATCACGACAACGAACATGACAACAACAACACCAACAACTACGACGACAACTACAACGACTGGGTTATGATGACATCACCAATGATTTAAAGGCCGTTAAAAAATCGTTAAATCCTATTTCTTCACTGATTCTTATGAAATTTTAAAGGTAGGTTTGTTGTCCCCAACTTATTTTCACTCCATACTTTTCCAGAAGAAAAACATAATTTTGGCAGTTAAAAACCGTTAAAATTCAATTCTTCACCGATATTTATGAAATTTTGTGGGTAGGTTCGTTGTCCCCAACTGATTTTCACTCTATACTTTTCCAGAAGAAAGACATAATTTTGGCAGTTAAAAAACGGTAAATTTCAATTCTTCACCTATCTTTATGAAATTTAGTGGGTGGGTCCGTTGTCCCAAACTGAATTTTAAGACATACTTTTCCAGACAAAAAACCTTATTTTTGGCAGTTAAAAACCGTTAAATCTCAATTCTTCATCGATATTTATGAAATTTTGTGGGTAGGTTCGTTGTCCCCAACTGATTTTCACTCCATACTTTTCCAGAAGAAAAACATAATTTTGGCAGTTGAAAACCGTTACATTTAAATTTTCACCTATCTTTTTGAAATTTAGTGGGTGGCTCCGTTGTCCCAAACTGAATTTCAAGACAAACTATTCCAGTCAAAAAAACTTATTTTTGGCAGTTAAAAACCGTTAAGTCTCAATTCTACACCGATATTTATGACATTTTGTGGGTAGGTTTGTTGTCAGATTTGACATGATGGCAGAATTGAAAGTGTGAGATATCCTGATGTTTCACAATTTATGCTGCATAATTCAGCCCCATAGGCGCTTGAATTTTAGGTGGAGTTGGGTTTTTTTTCAGCCCAAACCAGTAACCCCCACATGGTTTTCATGTCCCTTTCTGAGAGACTTCAAGAAGTTTCAATTTGACGTCATGATTAGCCTGCCGCATTAGCAAGTATGAAAACACGTCATCGATGACACATTTTAAGACAGAGAGAGAGAGAGAGAGAGAGAGAGAGAGAGAGAGAGAGAGAGAGAGAGAGAATCATGTACACACAGATGGACGACTTCGCTTGGGGTATGTACTGCCCGGCAGTACACATCTACTTAATCCAAGCGGAGCGCGGGCGGAGCCCGCGCGTAGCGAGGTAGTTTTTTTTTTCATCTCCCAGCACTGAAAATTTTTTTGCCAAGTGGTGTCTGTCTGGACATTGTTCTAGAATTCATCTTTTAGCACAATATTAGCGACACTGTTTGGACAATTCTATTAAAATTAGGCGTACAAACTGATTTTGTTTCGGGGAATCCTCTCAGAGGATCAGAATTTTCATATAATATCATCGGAAGCTGTTACAACGGGAAAATGTGAAACTTTTGTCACTTTTTAACATGGAATTTCATCTTTGAGCGTTTCAAGCGGACTTTAATAAAATAGTTATTTGCGAATTAAGCAGCGGAAGACACTCACCGGTTCAACATGTGTATGGTCATTAAACCTCAAAACATTTCAGTAAGTGGTTTAGACAAACACCTCGGACATGTGAGGGTGACTGGTTTGTAGCTGAAGAGTTTTTTTCTAAAGTGTGTTCTAAATACAAATGACGTACTGGTAATGATGTAATGAGTTGTTCTAATCTTGTTCTTGGAACTCTTGCTGTTCCAAGCTTGTTCTTAGCAAGTCTTGGTGACGAGAACAAAGACTATCAATGAAATCTTTAGAAATAACCTCTGACAACGACGACGATGACGACGACGACGACGATAACAACAACAACAACAAATGACATCGACGACGACGACGACAACAACAACAACAACAACAACAACAACAACAACAACAAAAACAACAACACGAGAACAACAACAATCACGACAACGAACATGACAACAACAACACCAACAACTACGACGACAACTACAACGACTGGGTTATGATGACATCACCAATGATTTAAAGGCCGTTAAAAAATCGTTAAATCCTATTTCTTCACTGATTCTTATGAAATTTTAAAGGTAGGTTTGTTGTCCCCAACTTATTTTCACTCCATACTTTTCCAGAAGAAAAACATAATTTTGGCAGTTAAAAACCGTTAAATTTCAATTCTTCACCGATATTTATGAAATTTTGTGGGTAGGTTCGTTGTCCCCAACTGATTTTCACTCTATACTTTTCCAGAAGAAAGACATAATTTTGGCAGTTAAAAAACGTTAAATTTCAATTCTTCACCTATCTTTATGAAATTTAGTGGGTGGGTCCGTTGTCCCAAACTGAATTTTAAGACATACTTTTCCAGACAAAAAACCTTATTTTTGGCAGTTAAAAACCGTTAAATCTCAATTCTTCATCGATATTTATGAAATTTTGTGGGTAGGTTCGTTGTCCCCAACTGATTTTCACTCCATACTTTTCCAGAAGAAAAACATAATTTTGGCAGTTAAAAACCGTTACATTTAAATTTTCACCTATCTTTATGAAATTTAGTGGGTGGGTCCGTTGTCCCAAACTGAATTTCAAGACAAACTATTCCAGTCAAAAAAACTTATTTTTGGCAGTTAAAAACCGTTAAGTCTCAATTCTACACCGATATTTATGACATTTTGTGGGTAGGTTTGTTGTCAGATTTGACATGATGGCAGAATTGAAAGTGTGAGATATCCTGATGTTTCACAATTTATGCTGCATAATTCAGCCCCATAGGCGCTTGAATTTTAGGTGGAGTTGGGTTTTTTTTCAGCCCAAACCAGTAACCCCCACATGGTTTTCATGTCCCTTTCTGAGAGACTTCAAGAAGTTTCAATTTGACGTCATGATTAGCCTGCCGCATTAGCAAGTATGAAAACACGTCATCGATGACACATTTTAAGACAGAGAGAGAGAGAGAGAGAGAGAGAGAGAGAGAGAGAGAGAGAGAGAGAGAGAGAGAGAGAGAGAGAGAGAGAGAGAGAGAGAGAATCATGTACACACAGATGGACGACTTCGCTTGGGGTATGTACTGCCCGGCAGTACACATCTACTTTATCCAAGCGGAGCGCGGGCGGAGCCCGCGCGTAGCGAGGTAGTTTTTTTTTTTCATCTCCCAGCACTGAAAATTTTTTTGCCAAGTGGTGTCTGTCTGTGAACATTGTTCTAGAATTCATCTTTTAGCACAATATTAGCGACACTGTTTGGACAATTCTATTAAAATTAGGCGTACAAACTGATTTTGTTTCGGGGAATCCTCTCAGAGGATCAGAATTTTCATATAATATCATCGGAAGCTGTTACAACGGGAAAATGTGAAACTTTTGTCACTTTTTAACATGGAATTTCATCTTTGAGCGTTTCAAGCGGACTTTAATAAAATAGTTATTTGCGAATTAAGCAGCGGAAGACACTCACCGGTTCAACATGTGTATGGTCATTAAACCTCAAAACATTTCAGTAAGTGGTTTAGACAAACACCTCCGACATGTGAGGGTGACTGGTTTGTAGCTGAAGAGTTTTTTTCTAAAGTGTGTTCTAAATACAAATGACGTACTGGTAATGATGTAATGAGTTGTTCTAATCTTGTTCTTGGAACTCTTGCTGTTCCAAGCTTGTTCTTAGCAAGTCTTGGTGACGAGAACAAAGACTATCAATGAAATCTTTAGAAATAACCTCTGACAACGACGACGATGACGACGACGACGACGATAACAACAACAACAACAAATGACATCGACGACGACGACGACAACAACAACAACAACAACAACAACAACAACAACAACAACAACAAAAACAACAACACGAGAACAACAACAATCACGACAACGAACATGACAACAACAACACCAACAACTACGACGACAACTACAACGACTGGGTTATGATGACATCACCAATGATTTAAAGGCCGTTAAAAAATCGTTAAATCCTATTTCTTCACTGATTCTTATGAAATTTTAAAGGTAGGTTTGTTGTCCCCAACTTATTTTTACTCCATACTTTTCCAGAAGAAAAACATAATTTTGGCAGTTAAAAACCGTTAAATTTCAATTCTTCACCTATCTTTATGAAATTTAGTGGGTGGGTCCGTTGTCCCAAACTGAATTTTAAGACATACTTTTCCAGACAAAAAACCTTATTTTTGGCAGTTAAAAACCGTTAAATCTCAATTCTTCATCGATATTTATTAAATTTTGTGGGTAGGTTCGTTGTCCCCAACTGATTTTCACTCCATACTTTTCCAGAAGAAAAACATAATTTTGGCAGTTAAAAACCGTTACATTTAAATTTTCACCTATCTTTATGAAATTTAGTGGGTGGGTCCGTTGTCCCAAACTGAATTTCAAGACAAACTATTCCAGTCAAAAAAACTTATTTTTGGCAGTTAAAAACCGTTAAGTCTCAATTCTACACCGATATTTATGACATTTTGTGGGTAGGTTTGTTGTCAGATTTGACATGATGGCAGAATTGAAAGTGTGAGATATCCTGATGTTTCACAATTTATGCTGCATAATTCAGCCCCATAGGCGCTTGAATTTTAGGTGGAGTTGGGGTTTTTTTCAGCCCAAACCAGTAACCCCCACATGGTTTTCATGTCCCTTTCTGAGAGACTTCAAGAAGTTTCAATTTGACGTCATGATTAGCCTGCCGCATTAGCAAGTATGAAAACACGTCATCGATGACACATTTTAAGACAGAGAGAGAGAGAGAGAGAGAGAGAGAGAGAGAGAGAGAGAGAGAGAGAGAGAGAGAGAGAGAGAGAGAGAGAGAGAGAGAGAGAGAGAGAATCATGTACACACAGATGGACGACTTCGCTTGGGGTATGTACTGCCCGGCAGTACACATCTACTTTATCCAAGCGGAGCGCGGGCGAAGCCCGCGCGTAGCGAGGTAGTTTTTTTTTCATCTCCCAGCACTGAAATTTTTTTTGCCAAGTGGTGTCTGTCTGTGAACATTGTTCTAGAATTCATCTTTTAGCACAATATTAGCGACACTGTTTGGACAATTCTATTAAAATTAGGCGTACAAACTGATTTTGTTTCGGGGAATCCTCTCAGAGGATCAGAATTTTCATATAATATCATCGGAAGCTGTTACAACGGGAAAATGTGAAACTTTTGTCACTTTTTAACATGGAATTTCATCTTTGAGCGTTTCAAGCGGACTTTAATAAAATAGTTATTTGCGAATTAAGCAGCGGAAGACACTCACCGGTTCAACATGTGTATGGTCATTAAACCTCAAAACATTTCAGTAAGTGGTTTAGACAAACACCTCCGACATGTGAGGGTGACTGGTTTGTAGCTGAAGAGTTTTTTTCTAAAGTGTGTTCTAAATACAAATGACGTACTGGTAATGATGTAATGAGTTGTTCTAATCTTGTTCTTGGAACTCTTGCTGTTCCAAGCTTGTTCTTAGCAAGTCTTGGTGACGAGAACAAAGACTATCAATGAAATCTTTAGAAATAACCTCTGACAACGACGACGATGACGACGACGACGACGATAACAACAACAACAACAAATGACATCGACGACGACGACGACAACAACAACAACAACAACAACAACAACAACAACAACACGAGAACAACAACAATCACGACAACGAACATGACAACAACAACACCAACAACTACGACGACAACTACAACGACTGGGTTATGATGACATCACCAATGATTTAAAGGCCGTTAAAAAATCGTTAAATCCTATTTCTTCACTGATTCTTATGAAATTTTAAAGGTAGGTTTGTTGTCCCCAACTTATTTTCACTCCATACTTTTCCAGAAGAAAAACATAATTTTGGCAGTTAAAAACCGTTAAATTTCAATTCTTCACCGATATTTATGAAATTTTGTGGGTAGGTTCGTTGTCCCCAACTGATTTTCACTCTATACTTTTCCAGAAGAAAGACATAATTTTGGCAGTTAAAAAACGTTAAATTTCAATTCTTCACCTATCTTTATGAAATTTAGTGGGTGGGTCCGTTGTCCCAAACTGAATTTTAAGACATACTTTTCCAGACAAAAAACCTTATTTTTGGCAGTTAAAAACCGTTAAATCTCAATTCTTCATCGATATTTATGAAATTTTGTGGGTAGGTTCGTTGTCCCCAACTGATTTTCACTCCATACTTTTCCAGAAGAAAAACATAATTTTGGCAGTTAAAAACCGTTACATTTAAATTTTCACCTATCTTTATGAAATTTAGTGGGTGGGTCCGTTGTCCCAAACTGAATTTCAAGACAAACTATTCCAGTCAAAAAAACTTATTTTTGGCAGTTAAAAACCGTTAAGTCTCAATTCTACACCGATATTTATGACATTTTGTGGGTAGGTTTGTTGTCAGATTTGACATGATGGCAGAATTGAAAGTGTGAGATATCCTGATGTTTCACAATTTATGCTGCATAATTCAGCCCCATAGGCGCTTGAATTTTAGGTGGAGTTGGGTTTTTTTTCAGCCCAAACCAGTAACCCCCACATGGTTTTCATGTCCCTTTCTGAGAGACTTCAAGAAGTTTCAATTTGACGTCATGATTAGCCTGCCGCATTAGCAAGTATGAAAACACGTCATCGATGACACATTTTAAGAGAGAGAGAGAGAGAGAGAGAGAGAGAGAGAGAGAGAGAGAGAGAGAGAGAGAGAGAGAGAGAGAGAGAGAGAGAGAGAGAGAGAGAGAGAGAGAGAATCATGTACACACAGATGGACGACTTCGCTTGGGGTATGTACTGCCCGGCAGTACACATCTACTTAATTTATCCAAGCGGAGCGCGGGCAAAGCCCGCGCGTAGCGAGGTAGTTTTTTTTTTCATCTCCCAGCACTGAAAATTTTTTTGCCAAGTGGTGTCTGTCTGTGAACATTGTTCTAGAATTCATCTTTTAGCACAATATTAGCGACACTGTTTGGACAATTCTATTAAAATTAGGCGTACAAACTGATTTTGTTTCGGGGAATCCTCTCAGAGGATCAGAATTTTCATATAATATCATCGGAAGCTGTTACAACGGGAAAATGTGAAACTTTTGTCACTTTTTAACATGGAATTTCATCTTTGAGCGTTTCAAGCGGACTTTAATAAAATAGTTATTTGCGAATTAAGCAGCGGAAGACACTCACCGGTTCAACATGTGTATGGTCATTAAACCTCAAAACATTTCAGTAAGTGGTTTAGACAAACACCTCCGACATGTGAGGGTGACTGGTTTGTAGCTGAAGAGTTTTTTTCTAAAGTGTGTTCTAAATACAAATGACGTACTGGTAATGATGTAATGAGTTGTTCTAATCTTGTTCTTGGAACTCTTGCTGTTCCAAGCTTGTTCTTAGCAAGTCTTGGTGACGAGAACAAAGACTATCAATGAAATCTTTAGAAATAACCTCTGACAACGACGACGATGACGACGACGACGACGATAACAACAACAACAACAAATGACATCGACGACGACGACGACAACAACAACAACAACAACAACAACAACAACAACAACAACAACAACAACACGAGAACAACAACAATCACGACAACGAACATGACAACAACAACACCAACAACTACGACGACAACTACAACGACTGGGTTATGATGACATCACCAATGATTTAAAGGCCGTTAAAAAATCGTTAAATCCTATTTCTTCACTGATTCTTATGAAATTTTAAAGGTAGGTTTGTTGTCCCCAACTTATTTTCACTCCATACTTTTCCAGAAGAAAAACATAATTTTGGCAGTTAAAAACCGTTAAATTTCAATTCTTCACCGATATTTATGAAAATTTGTGGGTAGGTTCGTTGTCCCCAACTGATTTTCACTCTATACTTTTCCAGAAGAAAGACATAATTTTGGCAGTTAAAAAACGTTAAATTTCAATTCTTCACCTATCTTTATGAAATTTAGTGGGTGGGTCCGTTGTCCCAAACTGAATTTTAAGACATACTTTTCCAGACAAAAAACCTTATTTTTGGCAGTTAAAAACCGTTAAATCTCAATTCTTCATCGATATTTATGAAATTTTGTGGGTAGGTTCGTTGTCCCCAACTGATTTTCACTCCATACTTTTCCAAAAGAAAAACATAATTTTGGCAGTTAAAAACCGTTACATTTAAATTTTCACCTATCTTTATGAAATTTAGTGGGTGGGTCCGTTGTCCCAAACTGAATTTCAAGACAAACTATTCCAGTCAAAAAAACTTATTTTTGGCAGTTAAAAACCGTTAAGTCTCAATTCTACACCGATATTTATGACATTTTGTGGGTAGGTTTGTTGTCAGATTTGACATGATGGCAGAATTGAAAGTGTGAGATATCCTGATGTTTCACAATTTATGCTGCATAATTCAGCCCCATAGGCGCTTGAATTTTAGGTGGAGTTGGGTTTTTTTTCAGCCCAAACCAGTAACCCCCACATGGTTTTCATGTCCCTTTCTGAGAGACTTCAAGAAGTTTCAATTTGACGTCATGATTAGCCTGCCGCATTAGCAAGTATGAAAACACGTCATCGATGACACATTTTAAGACAGAGAGAGAGAGAGAGAGAGAGAGAGAGAGAGAGAGAGAGAGAGAGAGAGAGAGAGAGAGAGAGAGAGAGAGAGAGAGAGAGAGAGAGAGACATGTACACACAGATGGACGACTTCGCTTGGGGTATGTACTGCCCGGCAGTACACATCTACTTAATTTATCCAAGCGGAGCGCGGGCAAAGCCCGCGCGTAGCGAGGTAGTTTTTTTTTCATCTCCCAGCACTGAAAATTTTTTTGCCAAGTGGTGTCTGTCTGTGAACATTGTTCTAGAATTCATCTTTTAGCACAATATTAGCGACACTGTTTGGACAATTCCATTAAAATTAGGCGTACAGACTGATTTTGTTTCGGGGAATCCTCTCAGAGGATCAGAATTTTCATATAATATCATCGGAAGCTGTTACAACGGGAAAATGTGAAACTTTTGTCACTTTTTAACATGGAATTTCATCTTTGAGCGTTTCAAGCGGACTTTAATAAAATAGTTATTTGCGAATTAAGCAGCGGAAGACACTCACCGGTTCAACATGTGTATGGTCATTAAACCTCAAAACATTTCAGTAAGTGGTTTAGACAAACACCTCCGACATGTGAGGGTGACTGGTTTGTAGCTGAAGAGTTTTTTTCTAAAGTGTGTTCTAAATACAAATGACGTACTGGTAATGATGTAATGAGTTGTTCTAATCTTGTTCTTGGAACTCTTGCTGTTCCAAGCTTGTTCTTAGCAAGTCTTGGTGACGAGAACAAAGACTATCAATGAAATCTTTAGAAATAACCTCTGACAACGACGACGATGACGACGACGACGACGATAACAACAACAACAACAAATGACATCGACGACGACGACGACAACAACAACAACAACAACAACAACAACAACAACAACAACAACAACAACAACAACAACACGAGAACAACAACAATCACGACAACGAACATGACAACAACAACACCAACAACTACGACGACAACTACAACGACTGGGTTATGATGACATCACCAATGATTTAAAGGCCGTTAAAAAATCGTTAAATCCTATTTCTTCACTGATTCTTATGAAATTTTAAAGGTAGGTTTGTTGTCCCCAACTTATTTTCACTCCATACTTTTCCAGAAGAAAAACATAATTTTGGCAGTTAAAAACCGTTAAATTTCAATTCTTCACCGATATTTATGAAATTTTGTGGGTAGGTTCGTTGTCCCCAACTGATTTTCACTCTATACTTTTCCAGAAGAAAGACATAATTTTGGCAGTTAAAAAACGTTAAATTTCAATTCTTCACCTATCTTTATGAAATTTAGTGGGTGGGTCCGTTGTCCCAAACTGAATTTTAAGACATACTTTTCCAGACAAAAAACCTTATTTTTGGCAGTTAAAAACCGTTAAATCTCAATTCTTCATCGATATTTATGAAATTTTGTGGGTAGGTTCGTTGTCCCCAACTGATTTTCACTCCATACTTTTCCAGAAGAAAAACATAATTTTGGCAGTTAAAAACCGTTACATTTAAATTTTCACCTATCTTTATGAAATTTAGTGGGTGGGTCCGTTGTCCCAAACTGAATTTTAAGACAAACTATTCCAGTCAAAAAAACTTATTTTTGGCAGTTAAAAACCGTTAAGTCTCAATTCTACACCGATATTTATGACATTTTGTGGGTAGGTTTGTTGTCAGATTTGACATGATGGCAGAATTGAAAGTGTGAGATATCCTGATGTTTCACAATTTATGCTGCATAATTCAGCCCCATAGGCGCTTGAATTTTAGGTGGAGTTGGGGTTTTTTTCAGCCCAAACCAGTAACCCCCACATGGTTTTCATGTCCCTTTCTGAGAGACTTCAAGAAGTTTCAATTTGACGTCATGATTAGCCTGCCGCATTAGCAAGTATGAAAACACGTCATCGATGACACATTTTAAGACAGAGAGAGAGAGAGAGAGAGAGAGAGAGAGAGAGAGAGAGAGAGAGAGAGAGAGAGAGAGAGAGAGAGAGAGAGAGAATCATGTACACACAGATGGACGACTTCGCTTGGGGTATGTACTGCCCGGCAGTACACATCTACTTTATTATTATTATTATTATTATTATTATTATTATTATTATTATTATTATTATTATTATTAATATTTGCAAGTGTAGGCCCGTGTTTTAAAGGAACCCTCCTTATTTTTTTTTTGAACACTTGCATCTGTTTCTGCATATGTTGGACCAAAAGCAAGTCTCTGCCCGTATTTAGGAGTATCTGTTAATCATTAAAACAAAAACAACAAAAAAACCGTACCTGTCTGCCTGTGTCCAAAACTGCTTTTTAACCCTCTGTCCCAAAACCTCGCCGAACCGCTTGATCTGGTGTTGGGATTCGAAACGTGCTGGTTTGTAATGAAGTCGCGCAACCCACTGAGCTACATCTTCTTTCAGTTGGCTGGTTCATTTGCACCTGAACATGTCTTTCTCGTTCCTTGTCCATCGCTGTGCGGACAAGGTCAAGGCGAGGGGTCATAATCATGGCATCAAAGTAAAAGAGGGGACGTAACTCTTGTACTATTGTGACGAAGGCTTCCAACGTTAGCTCTCTCCCTTGATATGCTTTCGCTTGTTTATCCACTTGCAACTGTATTTAAAATGTGATTCGTGTATATTACTCTTGTTTGTTTGTTTTTGTTTGTTTGTTTGTTTGCTTGCTTGTTTTTGCCAGTTAGGTTTTATGCTCACTGCATTTTTGTTTGTTTGTTTATATTTGCTGTTTTTTATATTTAGTCAAGTTTTGACTAAATATTTTAACATCGAGGGGGAATCGAAACGAGGGTCGTGGTGTATGTGCGTGTGTCTGTCTGTCTGTCTGTCTGTGTGTGTGTGTAGAGCGATTCAGACTAAACTACTGGACCGATCTTTATGAAATTTGACATGAGAGTTTCTGGGTATGAAATCCCCGAACGTTTTTTTCATTTTTTTGATAAATGTCTTTGATGACGTCATATCCGGCTTTTCGTGAAAGTTGAGGCGGCACTGTCACGCCCTCATTTTTCAACCAAATTGGTTGAAATTTTGGTCAAGTAATCTTCGACGAAGCCCGGACTTCGGTATTGCATTTCAGTGTGGTGGCTTAAAAATTAATTAATGACTTTGGTCATTAAAAATCTGAAAATTGTAAAAAAAAAATAAAAATTTATAAAACGATCCAAATTTACGTTTATCTTATTCTCCATCATTTGCTGATTCCAAAAACATATAAATATGTTATATTTGGATTAAAATCAAGCTCTGAAAATTAAATATATAAAAATTATTATCAAAATGTTTTTTTCGAAATCAATTTAAAAACACTTTCATCTTATTCCTTGTCGGTTCCTGATTCCAAAAACATATAGATATGATATGTTTGGATTAAAAACACGCTCAGAAAGTTAAAACGAAGAGAGGTACAGAAAAGCGTGCTATCCTTCTCAGCGCAACGAATACCCCGCTCTTCTTGTCAATTCCACGGGCACTGCCTTTGCCACGGGCGGTGGAGTGACGATGCTACGAGTATACGGTCTTGCTGCGTTGCGTTGCGTTCAGTTTCATTCTGTGAGTTCGACAGCTACTTGACTAAATATTGTATTTTCGCCTTACGCGACTTGTTTGTTTTGCATTTTGTTTGTTCGTTAGTTCACGTGACTGTGTCTGTTTGTTTGTTTGTTTGTTGATGGTCTAATTTCTTTATTTGGATTGTGTTTCTTTTTACATTTAGTCAAGTTTTTACTAAATGTTTTAACGTAGAGGGGGGAATCGAGACGAGAGTTGTGGTATATGTGTGTGTGTGTGTGTGTGTGTGTGTGTGTGTGTGTCTGTCTGTCTGTGTGTGTGTGTAGAGCGATTCAGACCAAACTACTGGACCGATCTTTATGAAATTTGACATGAGAGTTCCTGGGAATGATATCCCCGGACGTTTTTTTTCTTTTTTTCGATAAATACCTTTGATGACGTCATATCCGGCTTTTTGTAAAAGTTGAGGCGGCACTGTCACACCCTCATTTTTCAATCAAATTGATTGAAATTTTGGCCCAGCAATCTTCGACGAAGGCCGGACTTCGGTATTGCATTTCAGCTTGGTGGCTTAAAAATTAATTAATGACTTTGGTCATTAAAAATCTGAAAATTGTAAAAAACAAAATATTTTTTTAAAACGATCCAAATTTACGTTTATCTTATTTTTCATCATTTTCTGATTCCAAAAACATATAAATATGTTATATTCGGATTAAAAACAAGCTCTGAAAATTAAAAATATAAAAATTATTATTAAAATAAAATTTCCGAAATCGATTTAAAAACAATTTCATCTTATTCCTTGTGGGTTCCTGATTCCAAAAACATATAGATGTGATATGTTTGGATTAAAAACACGCTCAGAAAGTTAAAAAGAATAGAGATAAAGAAAAGCGTGCTATCCTTCTCAGCGCAACTACTACCCCGCTCTTCTTGTCAATTTCACTGCCTGTGCATCGAGCGGTGGACTGACGATGCTACGAGTATACGCTCTTGCTGTAAAAATGCAGTGAGTTCAGTTTCATTCTGTTAGTTCGACAGCTTGACTAAATGTAGTAATTTCGCCTTACGCGACTTGTTTCTTTTTTTAATTGTTTCAAGTGAACCAAAAATCGTAAATCTGTAAATTGTTTGAGAAAATCATGCACCATCAAACATCCTTGTACATGCGCATACGAGCTCTAATATTTAAACGCACAAAGACTATATTTCTTGGTTTCCTTTTTTTTTTCTCTAAAAATGTTTTTATATATGTAACTTAAAAATAAGCTTAGACAAAATCATCCACAGTATATCAAAAAAGCAATCAGGCGCAAGTTGCCCGTAGCACACACACACACACACACACGCACGCACGCACGCACGCACACTTAAACACACACACACAGTACATTCACACACACACACACACACACACACACTACACACACACACACACACACACACACCCTTACACCATTGCATTACTCACACACACACACACACACACACACACACACACACACACACACACACACACACACACACACTCACACACACACGCGCGAAGAGAAAGCAATAGGCAGAGATAGAAAGAACGAGATGTTTACGTACGTACAAAACCACTACACCGCGTTCATGCAATGCATATAATTATACCAACGGAATGCGACCACGATCGTATCCATCAAAACAGAAGGCATTGCGCATGCTGCCATGCATGTCGTTTGCTCAACGTTATTTCTAGAGTATAGGGCCACGAAAACTAGTCGGCCTTGGTCCATTACACGCAGTGTGGTTACGCGCAGTGTGGCTGTGGGATAGCAGAAGGATGCATACTTACACTGCATTTCGTCACGCTCATAAGAAAAATACCTATCACCTATCTCAGTGTTAGGCATTTCTGTAGTGAAACTGCAGGGGAAGCTACTGGAAGGGTATCTATCATGTGTTAGAGAGTACAAACTCTCAGACCATCGGAAACCATTGCCACGGTAACGTAAGCAAAACTGCCGATCTCGCAACTTTCTTGAGTTACTTTCTTTCTTTATTTGGTGTTTAACGTCGTTTTCAACCACGAAGGGTTATATCGCGACGGGGAAAGGGGGAAGATGGGATAGAGCCACTTGTCAATTGTTTCTTGTTCACAAAAGCACTAATCAAACATTTGCTCCAGGGGCTTGCAACGTAGTACAATATAATACCTTACTGGGAGAATGCAAGTTTCCAGTACAAAGGACTTAACATTTCTTACATACTGCTTGACTAAAATCTTTACAAACATTGACTATATTCTACAAGAAACACTTAAAGGCACAGTAAGCCTCCCGTAAACCATCACAGAGCTCCCCGAGCGTCTAAATACAGTACAAGCATACTTCCATTTGAACGCTCACCGAACGGGAACATCCTGGCTGCTTTCTGTCGAGCGTGAGACATTTTCCAAGAATTTATTTTCGTGGACTTGGCCCTGAAGAACAATGGCGCCTCGTTTTTGCGCTGGACCTAACTTTAAAATCTAAATAATAAATTGACAGCTTGTTACACAAACATTCTTTAATCATAAAAGAATTCGTTTTTCATCAAGACAAGATCAGAACAATTCGAAGTTGTGAAAGTTTAAAAAAAGAAAAGCCCGGAAGCAGGGTCACGCAAGGGTCGTAGCAGACGACGGCCCGGTTTATCAGTGCAAATCGCCGTTCCTCTCAACAGTCAAAAGCCATCGCTAGAGTTCTTGTGAACCAAAGCCGTTGTACTGTTTCGTGCATAAAAAAACGTGCTATTGTAGATAAGCTCACGTCGAGTCGCATTCAAATGACTAACTATGACGACTGCATTGTGAAAAGGGGGAAAACTGGATCACACGGGTTCACGATGGCTCAGGGGTAAGATAAACCACGCAAAAATAAATTCGTTGAAAATTGTTCGCTCTTTACGGAGGGCACCTAGGATGTTCTCAATTGGTGAGTGTTTAAATGAAAGGGTGTTTGTACTGTGTGTAAAAGCCTGACCGTATCTGTGATGGTTTACGGGAGGCTTACTCTGCCTTTAACAAGGGTAGCCTAAAAGGAGAAACAGAATCCGTTAGTCGCCTCTTACGACATGCTGGGGAGCATCGGGTAAATTCTTCCCCCTAACCCGCCGGGGGTGTGTTGAAGTCTGAACGGATATGTGGCGGTGAACAGGTTCGCTGACACGGTAAGGATTGCACCTTTACAATTCAAGAAAAAAAGCAAAACAACAACAAAAAGTTTCAGAAGTAACAGACACATTCTTGAGAATGTGAGTCGTTCTGAGTCCAGGATCTAACGAATAAAAGAGCCGCAAACGCTCCTGGGGCGCATGAAAAATGCAGTTTCAACCCTTCGATTAAGGCTTGCAACCACACATCTATTTGCAAGTCTAAACAGGACCTACATAGTACAGGGACAAGTTATAACTCTCCGATATTGTAGGGGTAGTGCAGAATAGGATCACACACACCCACAGCTGGATGGCAGATGCAAAATTCAAGTATGGCACGAAACACGTGTGATGACCAGCGAATATCAATGGCAACATCTGAGACAACATTAAACACTAAATGTCGCCAGGAAGCTTTTGTGATACAAAGCCAATTAAATACAGTCACGCACAGCAACATCAATAACATCATCACTGTATTTTCACCGACAACACCCTAACCAACACGACCGGTGTCACGAACCGAACTGAAACCTCTGCTGAACAATCCTTCTCATTGCGGTCAATGCGCATGCGCCAATCTTGGACTTAAAAAATGCGACCCTTTGACCGAACGAACCATGGGTTATGATTAGGGTTAGGGTTCTTTCTTTCTTTCTTTATTTGGTGTTTAACGTCGTTTTCAACCACGAAGGTTATATCGCGACGAAGGGTGAGGGTTAGGATTAGGGTTATGATTAGGGTTAGGGTAAGGGTAAGGGTTAGAGTTAGGTTGTTCACGACCTGATTAATCTCCCCATGTTAGCGCATGTTAGCGCATGCGCATTGACCGCAATGAGAAGGATTGTTTAGGCAGAGTTTTCAGTTCGGTAACACTATACACGCACGGAAGGGTTTCGCCAGTGATTTTCAGCCTGCATTGTCAGACTCTGATTCCACATGGCGTCCAGCTGCTCCCCCCTAGCAGCGGCCGCAAGGAGAGGGCAGTTGTGTCCCTTTTCCTTCATGCACGTCAGGCCTCTCTCCCACTGCAGGTCCATGACGCCTTTGCGGTAGCCGACGTCATAGAAGGTGACGTTCGCAGCGATGACGGGCAGGATGCCGAAGAGATAGATGTCGTCAATCCAGAAGACGGGCGTGAAGCGAGCGGCACCGAACAGGAAGGGCACGAGGTCCCCGGTGATCATCACCGTCAACCCGCTGCAGTAGTCGTAAGGGAACATCTTCTTTGCGCCGAACAGCCGGCCCGACACGGCCCACTTGCCATCGCGCAAGACGGGCTTGGTGTTGTTCTTCCACACGCTGCAGAAGATGGCGCGCCGCTTGTCCACCACCTGCGGCCAGTAGCGGTGGATCAGCTTGAACGTGTCGAAGAACACGTCGTCGTCTAGCTTGACCACCAGGCGAACGCGTGCGCAGTAGCGCGTGACCCAGCCGTAGCCCATGACGCCCTTGTGGGAGAGGTTGCGGTAGGAGTCGAGGAAGTCGCCCTGGACCAGGTCCCCGTGGTGTCTGTGTTCCTCCTCTAGCGCCAGCTGCTCGGTGGGGTTCTTCACCCGTCCCAGCAGGAACACTCGCCGGACCTGCCACACACCGTATTCACTGTTAGTGTTGTCAGTGTTTATACACAGTCATTTATGCCGCTCGTCATAAAAATAAAAATAACATCCTGGACAAATGCGTTTGGCCGAGGTTCTTTGTGAAAAGAAGGATGTGAAGGAGGAGAAGAGGGATAATGATACGACGGTGATGGTGATGGTGATGATGATGATGCCGATGTTGTCTATGTCGACGATGATTGTTATTATATTGTTATTATCCCAGCGAAGCTGGAGGTATCCCACGAACGTTATACTGTAATCGACTTGAGAAATGTTCATGCCGATAATACATGATACAGAAGGATTCGTAGTGACATAACTGAGGCTTCAGTTGGGGATGGAAAATGATGATGATGAAGGATGATGAAGGATGATGAAGAATGATGAAGGATGATGAAGGATGATGGATGATGAAGAATGATGAAGAATGATAAAGAATGGTGGAGAATGGTGGAGAATGATGGAATGATGGAATGATGAATGATGAATGATGATGAATGAATAATGAATGATGAATGATGATGAATGAAGATGAAGATGATGAATGATGTATGATGAATGATGATGATGAATGAATGATGATGATGATGAATGATGGGGTGATGATGATGAATGATGAATGATGGGTGATGATGATGATGATGATGATGATGATGATGATGATGATGATGATGATGATGAGAAGGGGGATGAGAAGGGGGAGGAGGAGGAGGACATAAATTATGATCTATACTACCTGTCCAAAGAAATAAACTACGCAAATGCATTTGGCTGAAAATGTATGTGCTGAGGCTTTTATGTTAAAACGAGTTAAAGTGTTAAAAGGCAATACAATTTCTGCCCCTACTGTATGCAACAAACAGCTTGATTTTCTTCATAAAACAGAAAGAATTCATCGCCCCCCCCCCCCCCCCCATTAACAAAAAGCTTCGCTTTAAAACAAAAATAATGTATCCAAAAAGTATGTACATGGCCGATTCTTCCACCATATATTTGAGCAATCATACACCGTTTTTGGTTGATGCATGTTGGGTATTTCTACAACCCACCGAACTCTGACGTGGGTGTCATGATCTTCCGAGTGCATCTTTGGCTTGTGCTAGCGTGTACACACGAAGGGTGATACGGCACTAGCAGATCTGCAAATAAGTTGACCTGGGAGATTGGAGCAATCTTCAACCTTATTCCATCAGACTCAGCTGTGATTCGAACCCCCGAACCTTCCAAACGGAAAGCCAAAGTTCTAAACACTGTAAGATTATTGCACCCGTAGGGGAGTGGTTCAAAAACTCGTCCACCAAAAAGCGGCAAACACATTAGCTACCACAGTAGTTATGTACACATCTTGTAAAGACTGACCGTGAAGTGCAAGGCTAGGAAATACTTGGATTCCATAAAAGTTTCGCGCAACTTCTGACGCCGATCGACGTGTGCTGGGGCCGTATGCACAAAGAAGAGAATGTCTACTGGGCTTCCGTCTTCCGTCAGGCACAGCGAGTAGTTGCTAAGCAGCAGCGGGCCGTCGAGCGTTAAAGGGAGGTAATGAGAGGCTTTGTCTTGAGTCAAGTTGAGGTAGTGGATCACCTTCTGAATGTTGGTGCTTTTGGGTTGCCATGATACTGAAAAAACAAAAAACAAAAACCTGGTCAACTTCAAGAACAGTGTCCCAAATTTACACTCAAAATCAAATAGTCAACAGTCCACCAATAGACGATTTTCGGAAACACCTCCGTCGGGTCTGTATGAGTTTTTTGTTTGTTTGCTTAACGCCCAGCCGACCACGAAGGGCCATATCAGGGCGGTGCTGCTTTGACATTATAAGATGTTTGGTGGCTTGTTGACAGACCAGCTTTTTTTGTTTCATCTTTATCGGCCAAGGCCACACACTAACGACCGTCGAGGCACGTAATGAATTTTGCAATCTTCTGACCACCATTTTTTTTAAGTCGGTTACTCCCATCACTGCAACCAATAACACAGCATGTTGACGCCATCGCTAATTTGGATGTAACGTGAGGTTTTTGTTATAACGTAGAGGAAAACACACCGTCCCGTTCAATTGCTTCCATCACGTTGAACAGACGATGCAGCGGTTGCTCGTCGAAATTTCTCGTCCAACCAGAATCGCTTTGGGTATCACGTGAGTTTTCCTTCTTTGTACCATGTAGGTGCCAAAACTGTTAACTGGTGTATTGACTGTGCGGATAATTACACATTAACATGCTTCCATTTGAAACTTCGAGGTCTTCATCGGGAATTGACGCCCGACCAAAGGTAATTGAAGCCCGACGGATTATCGGATTATAGGCTTTTGTAAAGTCTAAATGATCTGTTTCATTAAAACGCAAACTTGATTGAATTACAATTACATTTATTTTCGGTTTACCGGTTTACACGTGTATTTAATCATTTCTTACACGTGCATAAAATATTTATTACACGTGTATTTAATTATTTCTTACACGTGCATGGAATATTTCTTACACGTGTATTTCATCATTTCTTACACGTGCATAAAATATTTATTACACGTGTATTTAATCATTTCTTACACGTGCATGAAATATTTATTACACGTGTATTTAATCATTTCTCACACGTGCATGACATATTTATTACACGTGTATTTAATCATTTCTTACACGTGTATGAATTATTTATTACACGTGTATTTAATCATTTCTTACGCGTGCATAACATATTCATTACACGTGTATTTAATCATTTCTTACATGTGCATGACTTTGTTTTGTCTTTACCCTGTTTGCTTGGTCTTGCGTGCTTGGAGTGTGTTAAGCTTTTTTATTCCCCCCTCTGCTTCTTTACCTCTGTAAACTTGTAGGGGTAGTTATTTTTCGATAATGACCCAGCAACCAAACAAATAACGACCCAGCAACAGCCTGAATCCTCGATAGTGCAATGGGTTGAGAGGTTGTTCTGTTTCGGTACTACTTTTTGCGACTGAAAAGTTCAGAACGCTCTAATGTACGAAGTATACATCTCTGGAGCAAACAATACAAACATACCGCATTTAAATTAACAACTACAGGCCTGAACACATGAATCTCCATATAAAATCCATGAGTTCGGTTGTTTTCTGAATCTCATCTGCCGTGGCTCAAGCCGTTCATCACAAGCAATTTCCCAAGGCAAGTAACTCATACTTTGTCTAGCGACAAGAGTAGTTCCCCTTCTTTTCACTCAGTTCCTTCGACAACAGACTGCAATCCGACGGTCAGTTTTCAACAATATTTCATTTAATAAACAGATCACACGCAACCAAATGCACACATCTCATCAATTTAAACAACATAAAGGGGTTTCATACACTATTTTCCCCGGAAAACTGAACTTCATACAGTTTTTAACGTTGGAACACGGGTGCAAAAGTTCGTCTGCTAGTCCCATTTGACGAAAAAACATTACCCTAAGCGATACCAAAACATATACAGAACACACAATATCTGCCTTTGCCGCCACAGCAGAATAACAGCATATCTGTGTACTTGATTTTAGCCTGAAATAGGAAAACTGACAAGAAGTGTTAACAGAATGAAATGATTTGCACGGAATTATACAACCGCGTATTAATCGATCGCCTGCGCAGGTTGACTGGTTGAGTGAATAGGATTCGATCAAACTTTTGCAAAAAAACTCCTCTTTTCTTTGAATAACTGAAGAAAGGAGGAATAAAGAGGTTACACACCTCGTCTCAGTGATTATAAAAAATAATGGTCTCAGTTCGCGGTCATGAAAAAGCTCGCTAAAGCTCGCATTTTTCATGATCCGCTAACTTCGACCATTATTTTTGATAATCACTGAGACTCGGCATGTAACCTCTACGTGTTTGCTTGCATGGAGTATGCTGAGTATGCTATGTTATGTAGATTGTGGGTCTTGTTCATTGTGTATGGTTTTATCATTAGTTATGTTAATTCTAGTTATTGTAAAGCGCATTGAGCATATACATGATTATGCGCTATAGCAAATGTCCATTATTATTATTAGTAGTAGTATTATTATTATACTGTTCAAAAAAAGAAACGCATAGCTTGTAATATTTGGTTAATTTAGTTATATGGCTACAAGGATATCCACCAAACTGCAGAAAATGTTTATCTGGTCGTCGACCTTTCGTCCATTGCCACAAGTGAGCTCTGCACGTGACGCATGCGTTATCAGTGGCTACAATGTCAAAATTGCTCATTTGGCATGACCACTCGTCATGCTTGAGTGTAATCTCGTGAAACTCGGGGATTATTGAGCTCTCACAATGTCTTCCAAAACCCATAAAAGCGGATTGTTCGCCACAAAGAAATCAGACGACAATTCAGCGACGAAAGATGGCCCGATTGAGCAGAGAAGACCGCCAAATTGCATTGGGTCGTTTACAAGCAGGCCAAAGTCAAAGTGCAATCGCCAGGCACTTCCACGTGTCCCAGAGCACCATCAGTAGACTGTGGGTCAGGTTTCAAGCCACTGGCTCCGTTGCTGACTTGCCACGAGCGGGAAGACCAAGGGCGACAACTGCTGCTCACGACCGCTTCATACGGCTCCGCCACCTCCGGAATCGTTTCCTCACGGGGGATAACCGGTCAAATGCCGAACAGAAGCCGAAGGCCGCTCATGACACGTGTGAAGGCAAGTTTTGTCTGTTTTCTAGGTATTGTTTGATTTATGTCGGGATTTAAGGTAAGCTACTGATTCAGCGATGACTAAATTTGTTTCTCGATGCATAAAAAGTCAGGGAGCGATTGATATTTGCCCGTAAATAGCCTTCAAAGCTGAAAATGTCCGCGATCGAGCACCGGAAATGGCTGTTCGATGGGTTTTGCAAGTAGAAATGTGCTTTATTTCACCAAATCAGCTCGTATTTGGTGTGGGTACGGGATTCTAGAGGACGAAGGAGTCATAAGATGTGCAAAGAAGTGCTATTTGGGAGTAGAATAAATCTTCCGAGACAGTAGACAAGAGAAGGTCATATTTGAGAGAAGCGCGTAGGCCGATTGTCTTTCCGACAAGCGAATGATACAGCAGATTAATCATTCGTTTTGACCAGAAACCTAGTCTCTAGTTTTTATGAATGAGTTTTTTGATTAAAACAATCACGAGAACTCTCTCGCTTAGCCTAATGGCTGTTCGATCTGTTTCGCAAGTAGAAATGTGCTTTATTTCACCAAATCAGCTCGTATTTGACATCGGTTTGGTATATATATATGCATATATATGCATATATATTCTAATCCTACCGCGAACTGGATAGCAGACGCGGCACGACTGTTGCACCACACTTTAAAGTAATCCCACACTTTGAAGTAAATTACTTCAAAGTGTGGGGATGTGCCCCACACTTTGAAGTAAACCCATTTTTTACTTCAAAGTGTGGGGGGATCTTCCCACACTTTGAAGTAAACTCAGTTTTTACTTCAAATTGTGGGGGGATCTTCCCACACTTTGAAGTAACTTACTTCAAAGCGTGGGACTTTTGCATCGCCTGTTTGAGCCTGATGATTTTGTCAAAAAAAATGGCAAAGTCTTTTGGATGAGTGAACAGAAAAAGTGAGCGAGCCAAGAAACATAGTGATGTTTGTTATCAGGCTTTAAGCAATGTCCCATTGTTGAGTGTGACGAAAACTCGTGGTGACGATTTTAAAACATGTTGGGTCACGCATGGTCCAACCTTACATGGTCCAACCTTACATGGTCCAACCTTACATGGTCCAACCTTACATGGTCCAATCTTACATGATCCATATATATATTATTGGACCATGTAAGATTGGACCATGTAAGATTGGACCATGTAAGATTGGACCATGTAAGATTGGATCATGTAAGGTTGGACCATGTAAGGTTGGACCATGTAAGGTAGGACCATGTAATATTGGACCATGTAAGATTGGACCATGTAAGATTGGACCATGTAAGGTTGGACATGTAAGATTGGACCATGTAAGATTGGACCATGTAAGGTTGGACCATGTAAGGTTGGACCATGTAAGATTGGACCATGTAAGGTT
This sequence comes from Littorina saxatilis, assembly GCF_037325665.1. Lineage (NCBI taxonomy): Eukaryota > Metazoa > Mollusca > Gastropoda > Littorinimorpha > Littorinidae > Littorina > Littorina saxatilis. The sequence goes on from NC_090258.1 coordinate 40,638,866, forward strand.
GGACCATGTAAGGTTGGACCATGTAATATTGGACCATGTAAGGTTGGACCATGTAAGGTTGGACCATGTAAGATTGGACCATGTAAGGTTGGACCATGTAAGGTTGGACCATGCAAGGTTGGACCATGCAAGGTTGGACCATGTAAGATTGGACCATGTAAGGTTGGACCATGTAAGGTTGGACCATGTAAGATTGGACCATGTAAGGTTGGACCATGTAAGGTTGGACCATGTAATATTGGACCATGTAAGGTTGGACCATGTAAGGTTGGACCATGTAAGATTGGACCATGTAAGGTTGGACCATGTAAGGTTGGACCATGCAAGGTTGGACCATGCAAGGTTGGACCATGTAAGATTGGACCATGTAAGGTTGGACCATGTAAGGTTGGACCATGTAAGATTGGACCATGTAAGATTGGACCATGTAAGATTGGACCATGCAAGATTGGATCATGCAAGATTGGATCATGTAAGGTTGGACCATGTAAGGTTGGACCATGTAAGGTAGGACCATGTAATATTGGACCATGTAAGGTTGGACCATGTAAGGTTGGACCATGTAAGATTGGACCATGTAAGGTTGGACCATGTAAGGTTGGACCATGTAATATTGGACCATGTAAGGTTGGACCATGTAAGGTTGGACCATGTAAGATTGGACCATGTAAGGTTGGACCATGTAAGGTTGGACCATGCAAGGTTGGACCATGTAAGATTGGACCATGTAAGGTTGGACCATGTAAGGTTGGACCATGTAAGATTGGACCATGTAAGGTTGGACCATGTAAGGTTGGACCATGTAATATTGGACCATGTAAGGTTGGACCATGTAAGGTTGGACCATGTAAGATTGGACCATGTAAGGTTGGACCATGTAAGGTTGGACCATGCAAGGTTGGACCATGCAAGGTTGGACCATGTAAGATTGGACCATGTAAGGTTGGACCATGTAAGATTGGACCATGTAAGGTTGGACCATGTAAGGTTGGACCATGTAAGATTGGACCATGTAAGATTGGACCATGCGTGACCCAACATGTTTTAAAATCGTCACCACGAGTTTTCGTCACACTCAACAATGGGACATTGCTTAAAGCCTGATAACAAACATCATTATGTTTCTTGGCTCGCTCACTTTTTCTGTTCACTCATCCAAAAGACTTTGCCATTTTTTTTGACAAAATCATCAGGCTCAAACAGGCGGTGCAAAAGTCCCACGCTTTGAAGTAAGTTACTTCAAAGTGTGGGAAGATCCCCCCACAATTTGAAGTAAAAACTGAGTTTACTTCAAAGTGTGGGAAGATCCCCCCACACATTGAAGTAAAAAATGGGTTTACTTCAAAGTGTGGGGCACATCCCCACACTTTGAAGTAATTTACTTAAAGTGTGGGATTACTTCAAAGTGTGGTGCAACAGTCGTGCCGCGTCTGCTATCCAGTTCGCGGTAGGATTAGAAAATACATATTTATATACCAAACCGATGTCAAATACGAGCTGATTTGGTGAAATAAAGCACATTTCTACTTGCGAAACCCATCGAACAGCCATTAGGCTAAGCGAGAGAGTTCTCGTGATTGTTTTAATTAAAAAACTCATTCATAAAAACTAGAGACTAGGTTTCTGGTCAAAACGAATGATTAATCTGCTGTATCATTCGCTTGTCGGAAAGACAATCGGCCTACGCGCTTCTCTCAAATATGACCTTCTCTTGTCTACTGTCTCGGAAGATTTATTCTACTCCCAAATAGCACTTCTTTGCACATCTTATGACTCCTTCGTCCTCTAGAATCCCGTATCCACACCAAATACGAGCTGACTTGGTGAAATAAAGCATATTTCTACTTGCAAAACCCATCGAACAGCCATTTCCGGTGCTCGATCGCGGACATTTTCAGCTTTGAAGGCTATTTACGGGCAAATATCAATCGCTCCCTGACTTTTTATGCATCGAGAAACAAATTTAGTCATCGCTGAATCAGTAGCTTACCTTAAATCCCGACATAAATCAAACAATACCTAGAAAACAGACAAAACTTGCCTTCACACGTGTCATGAGCGGCCTTCGGCTTCTGTTCGGCCTTTGACCGGTTATCCCCCGTGTTCCTGTCGGCCTCATCTTCTGTCCAGGCTCTCCCCGGGCCACACCAATTATCGGACCAGACCGTGCGGAACCGCCTGCATGAAGCTGGTTTGAGAGCTCGCAGACCTCACAGAGGAGCTGTCCTTACCCGCCGCCATCGCCAGAACCGAGTGCAGTGGGGCAACCAGCACCTTCGCTGGACCGTCCGGAATCACTGGAGACACGTGTGGTTCAGCGACGAGTCCTACTTCCTGCTCCAGCGACATGATGGTCGGAGGAGGGTCTACCGGAGAGTAAACGAACGTTACGCGCCCAACTGTGTGGATGAGGCACCCGTTCATGGTGGTGGAGGCGTCATGGTGTGGGGGGCGATCAATACCGCTGGAAGGAGCACCCTGGTGCACGTCCAAGGGCGCATAACTGCCCAGCGATACCTGGAGGAAATTCTGCGCCCACACGCCCTTCCTCTTCTGGCTGACCAGGATGCCATATTCCAGCAGGACAACGCTCGCCCGCACACAGCACGACTCACCACCCAGTTCCTCACCGACCACCATGTCCAGGTGCTTCCCTGGCCATCCATGTCGCCAGACATGAACCCGATAGAACACCTCTGGGATGAATTGGACAGACGTGTGCGCAGGCGAGAAGAAGTGCCGGCAAATCACCGCGATCTATTGCAGGCACTTCAGGAGGAGTGGGACACCATCCCACAGCAAGATATCCGGCATCTGATCCAGTCCATGCCCAGAAGGTGCCGGGCAGTTGTTGCTGCTCAAGGGAGTCACACCCCCTACTGACTTGACAGCCTCGGCACCCAATCGTATTGATTGACTGATTGATTTGAAGATGCAAATGAACTGTGTGTGCATTCAACTGTGTCCATACCAAATTTCAAACAAATAATCTAAATATTTCATTTCATTTTCATTTCATTTCATTTTCATTACTTTATTGTCCCATCGCTGGGAAATTCGGGTCGCTTCCTCCCAGTGGAAAGCTAGCAGCAATGGAGTCGCGCTACCCAAGTGTCTGCGTGTTTAGGTGTATTCAGCCACCTGCACTTATGGCAGAATGACCAAGGTCTTTTACGTGCCATTGTGATGACACGGGGGTGGGACATGGCTTCCGTCTCTGGGTCTGCACATAAAGTTGACTGTGGATTTTCTGTTAATTTTTTCGAAAAATAAAACAAATTTGGCAAGTAGCAACTATGCGTTTCTTTTTTTGAACAGTATATAAGTTACAGCTCCGTCCATCCATGGTATCGCGTGATATTTTGTCGAGACTGGGTCAATGAATATGATGACGTCACTTGAGGCTATGCCGTGGCAAATCTTTCTTCTTTCTGGCTTGACTTCTAATGATGAACCGGTCAAAAACTCACACAACCATGCTGTATTTAGGTCAACTATATTTGAAGCTACATATGTTGGTGAGAAAATTGAAAAGACGACATATGTAATGGGAAAGAAAACCGGCTTTTATTTTTTTTTTTTTAAATGCTAAAAAAAGCAGAACAAACTCGATGCCTTTGACAACCTCTAGAGGAATTCTTGCTGGACTCTGTGCAGCTCAGGGAATACATGTTTCTGAGGGAAAAAAAACCACAGATCTGCAAAAAGAGTCTGCAGTTGCCAATTTCCTTGGGGTAGGGTGTATGGAGATGGGGTGGTGGCGATGGTGGGCTGGACCTAGTTTTGTTTGTTTGTTTGTTTGCTTAACGCCCAGCCGACCACAAAGGGCCATATCAGGGCGGTGCTGCTTTGACATATAACGTGCGCCACACACAAGACAAAAGTCGCAGCACATGCTTCATGTCTCACCCAGTCACATTATTCTGACACCGGACCAACCAGTCCTAGCACTAACCCCATAATGCCAGACGCCAGGCGGAGCAGCCACTAGATTGCCAATTTTAAAGTCTTAGGTATGACCCGGCCGGGGTTCGAACCCACGACCTCCCGATCAAGGGGCGGACGCCTTACCACTAGGCCAACCGTGCCGGTCTGGACCTAGTGTAGGAGAGGGAGGGCAAAGATCTTCAAGACTACGTAGCCTGGAAGATCTTTGGAGGGGCTTCCCAAATGTATGTATGGATACAGAATCTGACCAGGCGGGAGATTTGATGAAATTTAGCTTTTGAGAGGGGAGTTTTGGTCTCTTCTTAAGAAAAAAGATGAATTACCTCGGTAAGGGGAGAAGGACCCAGGATCTTCTCCCCCCCCCCCCCCCCCCCCCGCCCCCATGTGAATGAAATCCCCACCAAGAATATAGCATTTGATTGACGAAAACGCCCGGTTCTGTGCATCGTGTCGGCCATTCAGCCCGGTAATTGGCGTGTAATGTGTAGCAGATTCTGTTTGGGGGGCTGACGAATACTCTTGACAAGGTTAGGTAAACTTCTGGATGTGAGGCGCGTTTCCTAGGCTGGCGAAACTGGGCTGGCTTGCAAGTATACAGAGAAACGAGCAAAGGAAGCGAAGAAGGATTACCCCTTCCTAATGATGTGGTGAGTCTATATGGCACTGCTTCCTTCTCGTGTGAGCAATCGTGTCAACCACCACAGATGTGTCCAAGGTTTTACGCGAGGCAGCAGAAAAGTATTGACATACCAGTCAATTGCAAAGCAAACATCCATGGTACAAACATGGTGTGCGCGAAACTGAATGGCATACGACATGCCATTGCAAACAATGCGATGGTTGTGCACGTCTAGGTGGTGAACGAGGAATTCATTTTGAAACCCACAGCTTGTTGGAAGCTAGTTTCCAAAACTATCTTTATTCACTTTTAAGCCACATCATTTTGCCAACGGTAGGAAACGTAGCAGAGAGTACGCTCTAACTCCTTGCAGAAAAGGTTGTCGCGGGACGGGCAACAGACAAACAAACAGACAGACAGGCACGGATCTGTCATAATGTGAGAGCGTGGATCGGCCCCCCCCCCCCCCCCTTTCTAATTCAAACCGCCATCAGGCGTACGGGCCCGTTTTTTCCTCAGCCGTTTTTGTGTGGCCGTCTCATGTCGTTCTCGTTTGTCCGCTCACCCGCTGCGACGTCTTGGTCCAATCACCAAGCAAATTTCTGCCTCAGTGAACCCCGACTAAAATATGCACAGAATAAGATGTGTCATTTTTAAAGTAAAAAAATGTGAAAATAAACTCGATTCTAAGGTGGCGATTTTAGACATTTCATTTTTACTGATACAACACAGGTTGAAATTCAGTTTCTGCCTACTTGTATTATTTCATAAATTAAACCAAACATCCGAGTGCATGCTAGCAACTAGAGAGCCAGAACGGAAGCACACACAATGACCTTAGGTTTTAACAAGTAATTTGTTACACTGATGGTGTTCTTTCTGAAATTGGATTACATTTTTCCTAGATTCCGTCTATTTTTTTCCCATTACTCCTAGCGTCTACTTATATGAGGCCCAAATCAACTGTTGAAAATGCCCAAAAGTTGTACCAACATTTGAAGACATAACCTGGCTTTTAAGGAAATGTCTTGGTTTGTACACTGAAGGCGTATATTTTTACGTTACCTTTATACGCCACCCTACCCCCCTAAAACAAGTGACGTGTTTAAACACAAGTTCCCTCAAAATGCCTTGGGATAAAACATTTTTGAGCTTTTTTTGATGAGAAAAGATATTGTGTTTAATTGGTCAGACTTTTAATAGCCAGAACGCACTCTATTGTTTTGAAAAACGTCATGCATATGACGTCACACCAGGTTGCCATGAGTATTATATGCAAACATTAAACCCTCATTAAGCACTCGCTTATTCTAACAATCAAAAACAAACCTGATAAGAGCTGGTTCGAAACAATAATAGAAATAAGAATAAGTGTGTCAGCTTCTGGTTTTGGGAAAGATTGAGGCTTGATTTCAGCGATGAAACTGAGAACGGTGAATTTTGGTTTGTTTGTTTGCTTAACGCCCAGCCGACCACGAAGGGCCATATCAGGGCGGTGCTGCTTTGACATAATTATAACGTGCGCCACACACAAGACAGAAGTCGCAGCACAGGCTTCATGTCTCACCCAGTCTGACACCGGACCAACCAGTCCTAGCACTAACCCCATAATGCCAGACGCCAGGCGGAGCAGCCACTAGATTGCCAATTTTAAAGTCAGTCTTAGGTATGACCCGGCCGGGGTTCGAACCCACAACCTCCCGATCACGGGGCGGACGCCTTAATTACCACTAGGCCAACCGTGCCGAGAACGGTGAATGTAACACACACATTTAAGTTAAAGTCATAGAACAGCAGGTGCTTCACACTGAATCAGAACTCCAACTCTCTTTGCATTCAGTGCTAGATTTTCTCGTAACGGGTAGCCTAAGCTGTATTTTCGCAACGAATGTACGAAGTAACAAAAACATCTTGATTCTGTGAATATAAAATGCTTCCTTTCATCTTGTGTCGTCCACGTGACAACACGTAAACTTGGTGTCATGTCCCTTGTCGGGAAGACTTCCGAGGTCGTAACTACATATATGTACTTGCTAACGATTGCATCGATGAAGCAGACGTGTTCCAAGTAGTGTGTGTGTGTGTGTGTGTGTGTGTGTGTGTGTGTGTGTGTGTGTGTGTGTGTGTGTGTGTGCGAATGCGTGTGTGTGTGTGTATGCATGTGTGTGTGCGCACGCACGCACACACACAAACAAACAAACAAACAAAAAACACACACACACACACACACACACACACACATACACACAGACACACACACGCACACACACACATATATACACACACACACACACACACACACCGACACACACACTATAGGGGTGCCCATTCCTTTTGACTGCTTTACGACCAGTTCGCTATGTGGAGTGGAAGTCTTGTCGTTATCAACACCAGCTTTCGCTATGCACTAGTTAACACAGTCGTGCACAAAAAGGTCTTACGCTCTCTGCCCAACGGGGGTGTTTTTCCTACCTCAGAATACAGAATACAGAATACAGTATTTATTGAGCCAAGTGACATTAAAAAAACATTTAAAGCACAAGGAATTTAGCGTAGTGTTGGTAAAATCACGCACACACACACACCCACACACACACTGACACACACACACACACGCCCACACATTCACTGACATACACACCAACACACACACGCCCACACTACAGCAGTCACGATCACACCATCACACGCAGGGCAGACATGAGGTAAAACAAATGACAATCATCTATTAAAAGAAAAGGTACAAAGAGTGGTCTAAGATGCTGGTGGAAGGGTCTACACAGAATACAATTTTATAATCTAATGCATAGTTAGAACTAGCCCATCCCCTCCACCCACCCACTCATGAATGACTAAAATAATGCAGCTAAAAATATAGAAAAAAAATAAAAATCACACATCAAAGTCCATTTCTCGACGTACCCTTTCGCAATGGACCCTGTGTTTACGCGAATAAACATTCTGACTTCTGACTGTTTCTCTGTCTCTGTCTCTGTCTCTGTCTCTGTCTCTGTCTCTGTCTCTCTCTCTCTCTCTCCGCATGTAATAAAGTTCTGAGTTCTCTCTCTCTCTCTCTTTGTCTGTCTCTCTCTCTATATAACATAGTTACCGGTTTTTTCGTGAGTTTGCATCAGCTGTTAATAAACAACAAGGGTCAACATAGATCGCACTTGCCTAGCTGAACACCAAGATTACATTGTTGTTGCCTGATTCGACGTAACGAGAACTGTCAAACACCTGTGCGGTTAAAACTTGGAACAGGATTCATCTCAAAAGGGCCTAGGCCTGATCGACAAATGCGCTAATACGTAATCACTATACAGTCTAAACGCATCATTACACCCCCGGTATAGGGGTGTGTATAGGATTCGGTCGATGTGTTTGTGTGTTTGTGTTCGCATATAGATCTCAAGAATGAACGGACCGATCGTCACCAAACTTGGTGAACAGGTTCTATACATTCCTGAGACGGTCCTTACAAAAATTGGGACCAGTCAAACACACGGTAAGGGAGTTATTGGTGGATTAAGATTCTACAAGGACTTATAGAGGGACATATTAATGGTCAAAGGGAAATAACCTTCTCAGTTGGTGGCAGTGAGAATGGTAAGGACGGGGGTGTTTTTCCTACCTCGGAGGAATTTCTTGTTGATATTGACAAGGTGGAAGCTGAAGGGGAGGAGAGGTCTCGACCGTGGATAAAGTCCAAATAAATGGACGTATTCGTGCAGGGCACGGAATGAAGCTGCGTTCTCACTGCACGTATCAAAAATTTGAAAGGAAACCAAACAAGGATAATTTATGATGTGTATTCAAGGGGACAGCGAAGACCTTCCACTGTATCACAGTAAAATAAAATGTGCATTTCATCCTCATGTGCGTTTTTGCAGAATGGCCAAAACAACTCCTGCAGGGCTATGTGGGAAATATCTCAATTTATGTAAGCGTAATTCAGACACGGCAGCTCTGAACCTAATGAGCACATCTTTAATATGCTTATTATTAACCAAAGTAAAATACGTTTCCATGCAAACAAATGACTTAAATACTATGTAAACCTCAAACCTTGCGCTGGTGTTAATGCGCACATGCCAATTTTGATTATTAAAATCAATTAACCTGTGTCTAAAAAGTTTCAAAAAAGCTTTCTCGCATTGCACACCTTGATTTTCCCAAACAAATCCGAAACCTAGTTTATACAAAGTTAAACTTGTTGGGGATGCCCAACAAAACGTGCCTTGCCTGTGCAAATACAGCAGCATATCATAAGCTTTTTATGAAGTCTGGAATCATTCATCTTGACCAGGCGTAACCAATATTTTATACATGCAACGTGAGAAAAAATGTACAGAGAATAGCGACCAGTTTCAGCTTTTTGACGGGCCGCCCGAGCGGCTCGTCTTTGGCCTCGGGTAAGTAGCTTGCAGGTGGAGACATTTTTGTTCATGGGGGATTTCTGTGACGTATGTACCACGTGACAGGAAGTCGCCGTTGGTCTCGGCAAAGAAACTACAATGCAGTGTGTGGTCTCGGTGAGACTGAAAGACAGAGAGCGACAGATACACACAGTGATTCAAGGCGCACAACTCTAGTAAAGTTGTCGTAGTACGTCCGTCTATGGCCAAAGTGATCCGGGTTCGATTCCCGGCATGGGCGGTCTATTTTTTATTTTATTTTTTAAATTCTTGTTTACTATTGTTTATTATGAACGTTTTAATGTTTTATTTTACTCTAATAATTTTTTTTAATTGTGTAAAATAAATTTAAAATTTTTTTTTTTTTTAATCCAAGTGATCCGGGTGGAAAGCGATTCGTCTATGGCCAAAGTGATCCGGGTTCGATTCCCGGCATGGGCGGTCTAATTTTTTTTAATTCTTGTTTACTATTGTTTATTATGAACGTTTTCATGTTTTATTTTAATCTAATAATTTTTTTAATTGTGTAAAATAAAAAAAAATTTTAATCCACGTGCACAAGACAAAAACTTTCATACTGGGGGAGCGAGCCAGTCTGAAGAGTACTCGGGTCCAGCGCCAGCGTTTTTTATAAGAACTTGGAGTGATTGCGAATTTGCGCGTTTCTCGTGAGTGCTTTCGAAGTTTTGTAATTTGATTTTCCCCAGCGAGTGTTCTTTGGAGGGCACTAGACTGTGATTGCTGGTGCATGTTTTATTTTTGTTTTTCGTTCTTTGTTTCCGTTTGTAGTCTGTGGTCAAATACCTCACAATGTGCTCAAACAAATCACAGGCACAGGAAATGAACAAGAAGAAGTGTGTCACAAGAATTTGAATTCTAACAAAAATATGTGTATGAGTTCATAGACTACCACTGTCGAACCCTTCACTGTACAATGTAAATGAGTACAAAATATAGTCGTCAGTTTGGGAGACATTGTAGAGCACAGGTGAACTTTATCACAAACGGACAACACAAAAAGTACTTTCTTTTCAAACTTGAAAGTTTGTTGTCTATTTTTACCAGGGTCTTTCAAACAAACAATAACATGTGTATTTTTTATGTGAAAAATTCATCTATTTTAACATTGTTGTACTTAAAATCTTAACATCTGCTAACAATTTGCGTATGAATATTTTTCATTCCTGCACTAGAAGGGAAGAAATCAACCTGTGGAAGACGTGCTGTGGTTTGTCTCCCTTCCTTCGAAACCGAAACCGAAACCGTCTGTACAGGGCCTCATAGATATCAGAGTCAACTCTCTCTCCACCCCCCGCCCCCGACACCTCCACGCATTCAGTGTAACGGCTTGTACGGCGTGTTACTTCAACATAATATGATAATAATAATTAAGTAGATGTGTACTGCCGGGCAGTACATACCCCAAGCGAAGTCGTCCATCTGTGTGTACATGATTCTCTCTCTCTCTCTCTCTCTCTCTCTCTCTCTCTCTCTCTCTCTCTCTCTCTCTCTCTCTCTCTCTCTCTCTCTCTCTCTCTCTCTCTCTCTCTCTCTCTCTCTCTCTATCTGTCTTAAAATGTGTCATCTTAAAACAAGTCCGAGGGCAAGTGCAAGTGGCAAGAGCTACTGTCTCTGCAAGTCCTACGACAACGGCAACTGCAAGTCTCGGAAAGTGCAAGTCCTTAGGCAATTGTCACCGTAAGTCAGCGTAAGTGCTGCTACGTTATTACTGACGTTACTGTTGATGCTACCATCGAGGCTTCCACACCGTGAACGTTACTGTTAATGCTTCCATAACGTGGATGTTGCCGTTGACGCCTCCATGCTGCAGCTGCTTTTTGGAATAATTCCTGTGGATCTTCGAACCAATGTGCAGTATTACGTCATTATGAGCAAACACGATGACATCATTTACGTCATGGAACAATATTGTCAAATAGTCTCGGCGCCCTGACAGTCTCTTAAAATGTTACAATTGGAGTACAGCATGAAGTGTCGTCCAACATCTCATGCCACGAGTTTCACTGTGCACCAAGATTAAAAGTTTATTGGACGTAAAGAGATTCACTGTGAACCAAGATTATCTGATTATTAGAGGTGAATAGTGATGACATATATTCTATGAAATTCAGTACAGGACAACGGATCGACCCACAATCTTTCATAAAGATTGGTGAAGAAATGCCATTTAACTGTTTTTAACTGCCGACATGTAGGTTTTTTTTCTTGACATGTGGGTCATGAGATTCAGTTTTAAAGTACAACGGACATGTTCACAAAATTTCACAAAGATCGGTAAGGAAATGGAATTTAACGGTTTTTAACTGCCAAAATTATGTTTTTCTTCTGGAAAAGTATAGAGTGAAAATCAGTTGGGGACAACGAACCTACCCACAAAATTTCATAAATATCGATGAAGAATTGAGATTTAACGGTTTTTAACTGCCAAAAATAAGGTTTTTTGTCTGGAAAAGTATGTCTTAAAATTCAGTTTGGGACAACGGACCCACCCACTAAATTTCATAAAGATAGGTGAAGAATTGAAATTTACCGTTTTTTAACTGCCAAAATTATGTCTTTCTTCTGGAAAAGTATAGAGTGAAAATCAGTTGGGGACAACGAACCTACCCACAAAATTTCATAAATATCGGTGAAGAATTGAAATTTAACGGTTTTTAACTGCCAAAATTATGTTTTTCTTCTGGAAAAGTATGGAGTGAAAATAAGTTGGGGACAACAAACCTACCTTTAAAATTTCATAAGAATCAGTGAAGAAATAGGATTTAACGATTTTTTAACGGCCTTTAAATCATTGGTGATGTCATCATAACCCAGTCGTTGTAGTTGTCGTCGTAGTTGTTGGTGTTGTTGTTGTCATGTTCGTTGTCGTGATTGTTGTTGTTCTCGTGTTGTTGTTTTTGTTGTTGTTGTTGTTGTTGTTGTTGTTGTTGTCGTCGTCGTCGTCGATGTCATTTGTTGTTGTTGTTGTTATCGTCGTCGTCGTCGTCATCGTCGTCGTTGTCAGAGGTTATTTCTAAAGATTTCATTGATAGTCTTTGTTCTCGTCACCAAGACTTGCTAAGAACAAGCTTGGAACAGCAAGAGTTCCAAGAACAAGATTAGAACAACTCATTACATCATTACCAGTACGTCATTTGTATTTAGAACACACTTTAGAAAAAAACTCTTCAGCTACAAACCAGTCACCCTCACATGTCGGAGGTGTTTGTCTAAACCACTTACTGAAATGTTTTGAGGTTTAATGACCATACACATGTTGAACCGGTGAGTGTCTTCCGCTGCTTAATTCGCAAATAACTATTTTATTAAAGTCCGCTTGAAACGCTCAAAGATGAAATTCCATGTTAAAAAGTGACAAAAGTTTCACATTTTCCCGTTGTAACAGCTTCCGATGATATTATATGAAAATTCTGATCCTCTGAGAGGATTCCCCGAAACAAAATCAGTTTGTACGCCTAATTTTAATAGAATTGTCCAAACAGTGTCGCTAATATTGTGCTAAAAGATGAATTCTAGAACAATGTTCACAGACAGACACCACTTGGCAAAAAAAATTTCAGTGCTGGGAGATGAAAAAAAAAACTACCTCGCTACGCGCGGGCTTCGCCCGCGCTCCGCTTGGATAATAATAATTAAGTAGATGTGTACTGCCGGGCAGTACATACCCCAAGCGAAGTCGTCCATCTGTGTGTACATGATTCTCTCTCTCTCTCTCTCTCTCTCTCTCTCTCTCTCTCTCTCTCTCTCTCTCTCTCTCTCTCTGTCTTAAAATGTGTCATCGATGACGTGTTTTCATACTTGCTAATGCGGCAGGCTAATCATGACGTCAAATTGAAACTTCTTGAAGTCTCTCAGAAAGGGACATGAAAACCATGTGGGGGTTACTGGTTTGGGCTGAAAAAAAACCCAACTCCACCTAAAATTCAAGCGCCTATGGGGCTGAATTATGCAGCATAAATTGTGAAACATCAGGATATCTCACACTTTCAATTCTGCCATCATGTCAAATCTGACAACAAACCTACCCACAAAATGTCATAAATATCGGTGTAGAATTGAGACTTAACGGTTTTTAACTGCCAAAAATAAGTTTTTTTGACTGGAATAGTTTGTCTTGAAATTCAGTTTGGGACAACGGAGCCACCCACTAAATTTCAAAAAGATAGGTGAAAATTTAAATGTAACGGTTTTCAACTGCCAAAATTATGTTTTTCTTCTGGAAAAGTATGGAGTGAAAATCAGTTGGGGACAACGAACCTACCCACAAAATTTCATAAATATCGATGAAGAATTGAGATTTAACGGTTTTTAACTGCCAAAAATAAGGTTTTTTGTCTGGAAAAGTATGTCTTAAAATTCAGTTTGGGACAACGGACCCACCCACTAAATTTCATAAAGATAGGTGAAGAATTGAAATTTACCGTTTTTTAACTGCCAAAATTATGTCTTTCTTCTGGAAAAGTATAGAGTGAAAATCAGTTGGGGACAACGAACCTACCCACAAAATTTCATAAATATCGGTGAAGAATTGAATTTTAACGGTTTTTAACTGCCAAAATTATGTTTTTCTTCTGGAAAAGTATGGAGTGAAAATAAGTTGGGGACAACAAACCTACCTTTAAAATTTCATAAGAATCAGTGAAGAAATAGGATTTAACGATTTTTTAACGGCCTTTAAATCATTGGTGATGTCATCATAACCCAGTCGTTGTAGTTGTCGTCGTAGTTGTTGGTGTTGTTGTTGTCATGTTCGTTGTCGTGATTGTTGTTGTTCTCGTGTTGTTTTTGTTGTTGTTGTTGTTGTTGTTGTTGTTGTTGTTGTTGTTGTTGTTGTTGTTGTTGTTGTTGTTGTTGTTGTTGTTGTCGTCGTCGATGTCATTTGTTGTTGTTGTTGTTATCGTCGTCGTCGTCGTCATCGTCGTCGTTGTCAGAGGTTATTTCTAAAGATTTCATTGATAGTCTTTGTTCTCGTCACCAAGACTTGCTAAGAACAAGCTTGGAACAGCAAGAGTTCCAAGAACAAGATTAGAACAACTCATTACATCATTACCAGTACGTCATTTGTATTTAGAACACACTTTAGAAAAAAACTCTTCAGCTACAAACCAGTCACCCTCACATGGCGGAGGTGTTTGTCTAAACCACTTACTGAAATGTTTTGAGGTTTAATGACCATACACATGTTGAACCGGTGAGTGTCTTCCGCTGCTTAATTCGCAAATAACTATTTTATTAAAGTCCGCTTGAAACGCTCAAAGATGAAATTCCATGTTAAAAAGTGACAAAAGTTTCACATTTTCCCGTTGTAACAGCTTCCGATGATATTATATGAAAATTCTGATCCTCTGAGAGGATTCCCCGAAACAAAATCAGTTTGTACGCCTAATTTTAATAGAATTGTCCAAACAGTGTCGCTAATATTGTGCTAAAAGATGAATTCTAGAACAATGTCCAGACAGACACCACTTGGCCAAAAAATTTTCAGTGCTGGGAGATGAAAAAAAAAACTACCTCGCTACGCGCGGGCTTCGCCCGCGCTCCGCTTGGATAAAAAGTTTCGACGCTTCCCTTCAAACTTCAAGAATAAGTACACTAGGACCTCTTAAAACAAAACATACGCATGTATGTATGCATCTATGCATTTCCCCAGGTTTGGGGGGGGGGGGGGGGGGGGTCAAAATCAGCTAGCCCAGAATGACCCTCCGGTCAAAACTGACTAGGCCAGTCAGTTTTGACCTCCCCTTCAACCTTTAAGAAAAAGTACTTTAGTACCTTTTAAAACGAAATATATGTATATGAGCACAGTATTTGTTGGAAAAATGATTTTTTAAAAAATCAACAACAAAAATCGAACAAAACGTACTTTTTTCAACAACAAAAAAAAGTTTCGACGCTTACCTTTAAACCTTAAGAATAAATACACTAGGACCTTTTAAAACGAAATGTACACATATAGGTATGCATCTATGCATCCCCACAAGTTTTTTTTTGGGGGGGGCAGTCATTCTGGGCTAGCCCAGAATGACCTCCCGGTCAAAATCAGCTAGCCCAGAATGACCCCCCGGTCAAAACTGACTAGGCCAGTCAGTTTTGACCCCCCCCTTCAAACTTCAAAAATAAGTACTTTAAGACTTTTTATACCGAAATGAATGTAAATGTGGACAATATTTGTTAGAAAAATGATATTACAACAAACAAAACAAAAATCCTTAACTCTAAAAAAAAAAAAAAAAAAAAGTTTCGACGCTTCCTTTGAAACTTCAAAAATAAGTACACTTGAACCTTTTAAAACGAAATGTACGCATAAATGAATGCATCTATGCATCTCCACAAGTTTTGGGGGGGGGGGGGGTAAAAATCAGCTCCACAAGTTTTGACCTCCCGGTCAAAATCAGCTAGCCCAGAATGACCCCCCGGTCAAAACTGACTAGGCCAGTCAGTTTTGACCTCCCCTTCAAAATAAGTACTTTAAGACTTTTTAAACCGAAATGAATGTAAATGTGGACAATATTTGTTAAAAAATTGATATTACAACAAACAAAACAAAAACCCTTAATTATAAAAAAAAATAAAAAAAAAAGTTTCGACGCTTCCCTTCAAACTTCAAGAATAGGTACACTAGGACCTCTTAAAACAAAACATACGCATGTATGTATGCATCTATGCATCTCCCCAGGTTTGAAGGGGGGGGGGGTCAAAATCAGCTAGCCCAGAATGACCCCCCGGTCAAAACTGACTAGGCCAGTCAGTTTTGACTTCCCCTTCAAACATCAAGAATAAGTACTTTAGGACCTTTTAAAATGAAATATATGTATATGTGCACAATATTTGTTGGAAAAATGATTTTTTTTAAATCGAAAAAAACAAATCGAAAAATACTTACTTTAAAAAAATTAAGAAAATAGAAAAGTGTCGACGCTTCCCTTTAAACTTCAAGAATATGTACACTAGGACCTTTTAAAACGAAATGTACAAATAAATAAATGCATCTATGCATCTCCACAAGTTTAGGGAAGGGGGGTCATTCTGGGCTAGCCCAGAATGACCTCCCGGTCAAAATCAGCTAGCCCAGAATGACCCCCCCCCCCCCCTGTTCAAAACTGACTAGGCCAGTCAGTTTTGACCTCCCCTTCAAACTTTAAGAATAAGTACGTTAGGACCTTTTAAAACGAAATATATGTATATGTGCACAATATTTGTTGCAAAAATGATCTAAACAAATAAAAAAAATATAAAAAAATTAAAAAAAAAATTGACACCTCCTTTGAAACTTCAAATATAAGTACACTAGGACTTTTTAAAACGAAATGTACAAATAAATAAATGCATCTATGCATCTCCACAAGTTTAGGGGGGGCCCAGAATGACCTCCCGGTCAAAATCAGCTAGCCCCCCTGGTCAAAACTGACTAGGCCAGTAAATTTTGACCTCCCCTTCAAACTTCAAGAATAAGTACTTTACGACCTTTTAAAACAAATTATATTGTATATGTGCACAGTATTTGTTGGAAAAATGATTTTTTTTTTTAAATCGAAATTTTTTTCGAAAAAACCTTTCTTAAAAAAACAACAAAAAAAACAAAAGTTTCGACGCTTTTCTTCAAACTTCAAGAATAAATACACTAGAACCTTTTAAAACGAAATATACCTATATATGTATGCATCTATGCATCCCCACAAGTTGGGGGGGGGGGGGGGGGCAGTCATTCTGAGCTAGCCCAGAATGACCTCCCGGTCAAAATCAGCTAGGCCAGTCACTTTTGACCTCCCCTTCAAACTTCAAGAATAAGTACTTTAGGACCTTTTAAAACGAAATATATGTAAATGTGCACAGTATAAAATCGAGAAAAAAAATCCAAAAAAATTACTTTAAAAAAATAAAAATAAATCATAAAAAGTTTCGACACTTCCTTTCAAACTCCAAGAATAAATACACTAGGACCTTTTAAAACGAAATGTACACATATGTATGCATCTATGCATCCCCACAAGTGGTTTTTTTTTTGGGGGGGGGGGGGGGGGGCAGTCATTGACTGGCCTAGTCAGTTTTGACCGGGGGGTCATTCTGGGCTAGCTGATTTTGACCCCCCCCCCAAAAAAAAAATACAAAAAAACTTGTGGGGATGCATAGATGCATACATATATGTGTACATTTCGTTTTAAAAGGTCCTAGTGTATTTATTCTTGAAGTTTGAAGGGAAGTGTCGAAACTTTGTATAATTTATTTTTATTTTTTTAATGTAATTTCTTTGGATTTTTTTCGATTTTGTTAAAAATCATTTTTCCAACATATACCGTGCACATTTACATATATTTCGTTTTAAAAGGTCCTAAAGTACTTATTCTTGAAATTTGAGAGGGAGGTCAAGACTGACTGGCCTAGTCAGTTTTGACCGGGGGGGGGGGGGGGGTGGGGTCATTCTGGGATAGCTGATTTTGACACCCCCCCCCCAACCTGGGGAGATGCATAGATGCATACATACATGCGTATGTTTTGTTTTAAGAGGTCCTAGTGTACTTATTCTTGAAGTTTTAAGGGAAGCGTCGAAACTTTTTTTGTTGTTGAAAAAAAGTTAAGGGTTTTTGTTTTGTTTGTTGCAATATCATTTTTCTAACAAATATTGTCCACATTTACATTCATTTCGGTTTAAAAAGTCTTAAAGTACTTATTCTTAAAGATTGAAGGGGGGGGGGGTCAAAACTGACTGGCCTAGTCAGTTTTGACCGGGGGGTCATTCTGGGCTAGCTGATTTTGACCGGGAGGTCATTCTGGGCTAGCCCAGAATGACCCCCCCCCCTCAAACCTTAGATATATGTAGTTATATACATATTTGCATAAATATTGTTTCTAATCGTCTTAATGTACTCATTCCTTAAGTTTGCAGGGGGGGTCAAAATTGACTAGAGGGGTGTCAAAACTGACTAGCCCAGAATGACCTCCCGGTCAAAATAGGCTAGCCTAGAATGACCGGGAGGTCATTCTGGGCTAGCCCAGAATGACCTCCCGGTCAAACTGGGCTGCTTCAAAATAGGCTGCTACACCGGCCCTAAACAGGGCCATGCACCCAGTTCAAGCTGGGTAGACTGGAGAGTGCTCGGAGAAATCGTGTTTTGTATTCGCCCCGGATGGGGATCGAACCCACGACCTCTAGAGTGATAACCAAGCGCTGTAACCAATGTGCCACTCTTGCTTTAAAGTTAGTACACCTAAGGCGCCATTTGAAAAGTTTTATGACGAATTCAACCTTAAAATGATCAAGAGACATTCGCTGTACTGTAATATCGAAACGCCTGCAATAATTTGCTCAATACTGCTCCGTAACTATGCAAAAACATTAAATGAAATTTAGTCAGTGATCGCGGTTTGCTTCAACTACTCTCCTGTGTCAGAAGTCCGGACTTCCGTTCGTCGTCATAATTATTTTATTTAGTCCTCATAGATACCCATTCGTCAAAGCAGAGGGCAATCTTGAACTGTATCCCTCTAGGCAATACTGTGACACAAACTTCAGTTGAGAGTCTCTTGTGACATCTATTGTTTCTATACTAGCCGTCATAAGTAAATAGACAGGTGCGTTTAAGTGCATATCTTTGTGATGAGGCCGTTTGTGTCACTAGAAACAGTAGATCAGAATTCTAAAAAACCCATAATGTTCACCTTTATCTTTCTTCACTTTCTTCGCTTCTACATCTTTGAAATTCGCTGTTATTCACAGTCTTTTCCTAGTTCAAAATGTTTAATTCAAAGTTCAAAATTGATCACGAGACAATGAACTGTATATGAAATCGTTGAACTTGGTTGAGCTGTGGTTACGCAGGGGAGGCAACCTCAAGATGTTAATGTCCGATCTAATCAAACAACTACAAGAGTTATTTACCTTTTTGCCATAACTAACAATTTGATGAGTGTGTGTGTGTGTGTGTGTGTGTGTGTATGTGTGTGCAGGGCCGGACCAAGTTCGTTTGAGGGGGGGGGGGGGGGAGGGGGTTCCAACTGAAGGCAGGGGTCCAGGGGCCGCGGAGGCCCCGCCGGTGGCCGGGGTGCAGGGGCAACGCCCCGCTGGGGGGTCTGGGGCCGGGTCTGGGGGGCAAAGCCGAGAAAATTTTGCATTTGTGAGGTCATTTGTTGGTCTTTCCTTGCAACTGGGAATCAAAATTACACATTTTCAATAGTAAAAAAAACCACGCGGAAGTGGGAAAGGTATAGGGGCGAGCACTCAATGATCCCTGATAGCGCAGATGATATCTTGTTGCAATCGGTTCTCTGATACTATTAATACTTGTGATAGTGTAGCGTGTGACTTGACTTGTGGCCTATGATGATGGACTTATAACGGAGAGGGCAGGCCGTTGTCGACTTGATGTTGTTCATAATTTGAAATACTTTTTGAAGACCAAATAAACTAAGGGAGTTGGGTGAAGAGCTTGAAAAGTCCACATATTGTTTTTTTCTTTTCTCTGAGAGGTACATCGGATGGGCGGGGGGGAGGGGGGGGGGGGTCCGGAACCCTGGACCCCCCCCCAGATCCGGCCCTGGTGTGTGTGTGTGTGTGTGTGTGTGTGTGTGTGTGTGTGATAACTTACGACTTTTGTTTCGTCGCTACCTTTCAACAGTTCACGCCGTTGGAGTTGGAGTGGGGTGTCAACAGGTATGCCAATTTATCGGTTTCTAATAGCCTGGTACACAGGACACATCTATATATATATATACGGCTTGTGTCTGTCTGTCTGTCTGTTCGCCATGCACGGCCAAAGTTCTCGATGGATCTGCTTCAAATTTGGTGGGCATATTCAGGTAGACCCCGGACACAATCTGGTCGATGAGAATTTTCAACACGTGCTCTCAGCGCGCAGCGCTGAACCGATTTTGGTTTTTCTGTTCATCTTCCCAGATCCATTCCCAGTAACTCTTCCTTATCTTCTCCAGTGTTTTGTGTTTATCTCCCTTCCTTCGTGTGGCGTCAATCCATATTCCCGTTACTATTTTTAGAAGGTCACTGTCCACAACGCTCAAACCATATTCCCGTTACTATTTTTAGAAGGTCACTGTCCACAACGCTTTCATCCCGGCGAAGCCGGGTATTACTCTTCCTTATCTTCTCCAGTGTTTTGCACGTTTATCTCCCTTCCTTCGTGTGGCGTCAATTGCGTACGGTGCGCCACTCACCCCGGCGGTACCCGGCGAAGCCGGGTATTCGGCTCTACTTCTTCCCGGCGAAGCCGGCTACCCGGCGAAGCGGGTATTCATCTAGTCTATATATATATATATATATATACGACTAGTGTCTGTCTGTCTGTTCGCGATGCACGGCCAAAGTTCTCGGTGGATCTTTTTTCAAATTTGGACACCGTATTCAGCTACACCCCGGACACAACCTCATCGATGAGATATTTCAACACGTACTCTCAGCGCGCAGCGCTGTGCGCGCTGAACCGATTTTTTTTGTTGGTCGGGATCCACTACCAGTAACTCTTCCTTATCTTCTCCAGTGTTTTCAGCCGCGATTATCTCCTTTCCTCCGTGTGGTGTCAATCCATATTCCCGTTACTACGTTACTATTTTTAGAAGGTCACTGCACGTTACTATTTTTAGAAGGTCTCCAGTGTTTTGCGCGTTTAACTTCCTTTCCTTCGTGCGCCGGCGAAGCCGGCTTACACCCGGCGAAGCCATGTCCCATGCACAGCCTGGTATTCGGCTCTACTTCTTCCCGGCGAAGCCGTTTCCCGGCGAAGCGGGTAATCATCTAGTACAAACATATGTGGAGAGAGAGGGGGTGGGAGATCAGAGAGAGAGAGCGAGAGAGAGAGAGAGAGAGAGAGAGGGGGGGAGGGGGAGAGAGGGGGGGATAGAGAGATCGAAGGAGAGGGAGAGCGTGATGATTAGTAAGGGTGAGAGGGAAGTGAGTTAGTTGGCCGTTACAAATGAAGACAGTTCCTTAAAGGCACAGTAAGCCTCCCGTAAACCATCACAGATACTGTCAGGCTTTTACACACAGTACAAACACCTTTCCATTTGAACGCTCACCAAACGGGAACATCCTAGGTGCCCTACGTAAAGAGCGAGCAATTTTCAAAGAATTAATTTTGTGGATTGTGTCAGAGACAATCGGACCGTGGTGCGTGTTAGCGCTAGACCTAACTTTTAAAATCTAAATAATAAATTGACAGCTTGTTACACAAACATTCTTAAATCATAAAATAATTCTTTTTTCATCAAGACAAGATCAGTACAATTCGAAGTTTTGAAAGTTTGAAAAAAGAAAAGCCCGGAAGCAGGGTCACGCAAGGTCGTGGTTCTCGTAGCAGACGACGGTGTATACCTATCACCAGTTCCTCTGAACAGTCAAAAGCCATCGCTCGAGTTCTTGTGAACCACAGCCTTTTGTCAGAGGTAGGGGAAAGTCGCTAAACCTGGAACAGTTAAGGAGAAACAGCCGTACCAGACAACAAAATGGATGACGGGCGCTGTGGCGTGGTGGTAAGACGTCGGCCTCTTAATCGGAAGGTCGAGGGTTCGAATCCCGGTCGCTGCCGCCTGGTGGGTTAAGTGTGGAGATTTTTCCGATCTCCCAGGTCAACTTATGTGCAGACCTGCTAGTGGCTTATCCCCCTTCGTGTGTACACGCAAGCACAAGACCAAGTGCGCACGGAAAAGATCCTGTAATCCATGTCAGAGTTCGGTGGGTTATAGAAACACGAAAATACCCAGCATGCTTCCTCCGAAAGCGGCGTATGGCTGCCTTAATGGCGGGGTAAAAACGGCCATACACGTAAAATTCCACTCGTGCAAAAACACGAGTGTACGTGGGAGTTTCAGTCCACGAACGCAGAAGAAGAAGAAGAAGAACAAAATGGATATTGCAAAGCGTTCTTTATAATGTCACATACTAGACTCTATCAGTAAATAAACGAACCACATAATATAAAATAAAAGTCACGCAACTCATCAGACTGATCATAATAAAAATGTCTGCATTTGTTCCAGGTTGGACGCATGGGTGTGTAAAGTGGAACACTGTGTTGTCAAACTCGGAACACATACAAACACACACTGACTCTCTTTCTAGCTCTGTCTGTGTCTCTCACACACACATATACACCCACACACTCTCATTCACACACAAACAAGCACACATTGCCACACACACAAGATAAACAAATACGTCATAACATTTTGAATAAGCCATTTTATTTAAATGTCTTTTTTTCAACATCATATTTTGATTTTTACCAAGGAAATAACAAATCGGATAACAATTTAAGCCTTAAGTGTAAAACAAAAAGATAAATAAGGGCTAGGTCTAAAAAGGACTGAGAAACAAAACCTTAACAATTCGCGTAAGGCGAAAATACAACATTTAGTCAAGCTCAATCGAACTCACAGAATGAAACTGAACGCACTGCATTTTTTCACAATGACCGTAGTCCGCCGCTTGTGCAAAACGGAGTGAAACTGACGAGCCTGTTCAGCGCTGTAGTGGTTTCGCTGTGCTGCACAGCACGCTTTTCTGTACCTCTCTTCGTTTTAACTTTCTGAGCGTGTTTTTAATCCAAACATATCATATCTATATGTTTTTGGAATCAGGAACCGACAAGGAATAAGATGAAATTGTTTTTAAATCGATTTCGGAAATTTAATTTTGATCATAATTTTTATATTTTTAATTTTCAGAGCTTGTTTTTAATCCAAATATAACATATTTATATGTTTTTGGAATCAGAAAATGACGAAGAATAAGATGAAATTGCTTTTGGATCGTTTAATAAAAAAATAATTTTAATTACAAGTTTCCGATTTTTAATGACCAAACTCACTCATTAGTTTTTAAGCCACCAAGCTGAAATGCAATACCAAAGTCCGGCCTTCGTCGAAGATTGCTTGGCCAAAATTTCAATCAATTTGATTGAAAAATGAGGGTGTGACAGTGCCGCCTCAACTTTTACAAAAAGCCGGATATGACGTCATCAAAGGTATTAATCGAAAAAAGGAAAAAACATCCGGGGATATCATTCCCAGGAACTCTCATGTCATGAAACCAAGAAATCATAATTACCATAATCTCCATGTCCAATGTATAAAACAACGATGGGGGTTACGTTGGTAAATTTATTTCAGCTTCAAGAATGCTATTGAATAGTTCTATCTCTGGTGTTAATGTAGAAGGTCTTCCTGTGAACTTTACTTCTTCTTGTGCACATTTGTTTTTTCCTTCTAAATGACTTTTAAGAGTTGTGACAGTAACACCATATGCTCTTGATGCGCAACGCAAACCCATATCTCCGTTTTTCACTGCCGACAAAGCGCAGCCCATTTCTTCTGGTAACCACCGCCGTTCGGGTCTCATAATACTGTCAAACAAATCAATCACTGAATCATTCAATAAAACTTATAGAAGGGAAACACACAACAAAACCGAAAAGAGATTTGAATACGTGAATAAAACAGCAGTGTTCTGTATATTGTTTGATGAGAGTAAGATGGAACAGAATGCGGCAAAGCTGGAACACTGTTCCACGTTTGCCTCTCTTATGTGTTCCATCATTGCCGCGTGGCATCTGCATGGATTTCGCGTTTCTCTGTTGCATACGCGTGACGTTCCAAATCTTTTTCTCCGTTCAAATTATTGCAAATATATGAAGGTTTATCACAGCAATCAACATTTTACGTGAACGTATATAGATAAAGAGTAATAATACGAATTGTAGACGGTCGAAATAAGAATAAGAAGGAAGAAAAGTTTAAACAAGTCGCGTAAGGCGAAAATACAACATTTAGTCAAGTAGCTGTCGAACTCACAGAATGAAACTGAACGCAATGCCATTTTTCAGCAAGACCGTATACTCGTAGCATCGTCAGTCGACCGCTCATGGCAAAGGCAGTGAAATTGACAAGAAGAGCGGGGTAGTAGTTGCGCTAAGAAGGATAGCACGCTTTTCTGTACCTCTCTTTGTTTTAACTTTCTGTTAGGAAACGCTGCCGTTGCTGAGCTTTGGTTCAGTTTTGTGTGTTGCATGTAGTTGACTTATTTGTACTTTGTGGGAAAGTACCGATATTATATTTT
Organism: Littorina saxatilis; assembly: GCF_037325665.1. Taxonomy (NCBI): domain Eukaryota; kingdom Metazoa; phylum Mollusca; class Gastropoda; order Littorinimorpha; family Littorinidae; genus Littorina; species Littorina saxatilis. Next base: position 40,662,930 of record NC_090258.1, read on the forward strand.
GTAAACACAATATTTATGCTTGGACGAGAATGCAGGTGAACTTTCTAGTCCTGTCAAAACAAGTTGTTTACCACGCTGATTTAGTCGTGAGTTCGTGGCGTTCGTTCGGATTAAGTGCGTCGGCGCTTTTGATGTACGTCATAGAGAATGTCGCTAGTTTAGTCCATGCACGGCTCGTATAATGTAGTTGTATCATGTTCGGTCTGGAATATTCTCGAGATTGAGTATTTACTATAATATGCCAGCGCGATTTGAATGTTAAAAAGCTTCTATTTGAGTTCTGATACGTTGTGCAGTTGTATGTATTGAATGCTGAATAAATCCTCGAACTCAATTTGACGAGTTGTTTTCTGTTGCTGCGAAGACGGGCGACGTAGAATAAAAGAACACAACTATACGACGTTTGAGAACTTGTGGCAATCTCAAGTGTCGTGTAACAATTGGGGGCCAAGCCAAGGATCTACGTTTAACGCCAAGGGTTTTCCAGCAACAAGGACCGGTGTCAAGACAGTCACAGGAGGTAGCCATCAATCGGGTGTATCCTGAGGGATCAGTATTGAGACTACGGAACCGTGGATTCGGTGTGACTGGTGAAGAGTTTGGTAATCGCCGCAACTCGGTACGGTGAGCGACGCCGGAGTGAATCGGGATTACAGAGGTTAGCTGCCGTTTGGACGAGACGGACTTCGTCGCGGAGCTAGTGCATTAATACTACAAAATACGACTGAGGTACGTCGTGTACGTATCGTGAGCAGTGTGCGCCGTCACGTTAGACGAGGAGGGTGGCAGCCTTCGTCTACGAAGGTGAACAGCGACGAGAGAAGCATCGGAGGTGCAGTAGAGACTGTGTTCTTTTAGAAGACTACATTCGTCAACGTTCGTGGCTGTGAAAGAATACAGACGAACGCACCGGAAAAGACCAGAATGGCTGAGTTCTGGGCAAAAGGAGTTGAACTGGGACTAAAAGGCAAGCAGCTGACGGAGTTCGTCTAGTCCCAGAAACAACTGCTAGCGCAGCGTGAAGAAAGACAAGCGCAGCGTGAAGAAAGACAAGCGCAGCGTGAGCGTGAAGAAAGACAAGCGCAGCGTGAGCGTGAAGAAAGACAAGCGCAGCGTGAGCGTGAAGAAAGAGAAAGAGAAGCACAGCGTGAAGAAAGGCAATTGGAGCTGAAACGCTTAGAGCTCCAGATAGAAATGGAGACGAAGCGCTTAGAGCTTCAGACAGAAATGGTGCGTGTTCAAAATGAGCACGAGGCACCACGCCAAAGAGATGACCAGCAGCAAATGCTACACAGGGCACCGAAACTTCCAGCATTCGCTGACGGGAAGGACCAAATCGACTGCTACCTTGCAAGATTCGAGAGGTTCGCTGAGAGTGCTAGATGGCAGCGCGACGACTGGGCGATTCAACTCAGCGCACATTTGACTGGGGCAGCACTTGAGGTCTACACTAGACTCTCAAATGATGACGCCAGAGACTATAATGTACTGAAGGAAGCTCTGTTGCGTTGCTACAACTTCACTGAAAGGGGCTACCGTCAACGCTTCCGCGAATGCCAACCATTGTCTGGAGAGACACCGAGCCAGTTTGTGGAGCGCCTGTCGTCATACCTGCAGAAGTGGGTGGAGTTATCAGGTGAAGAGCAGTCATACGAGAGTCTGCGGGACTTGATCGTGAAGGAGCAGTTCCTTAATGCCTGCCCGAAGGACCTGGCGACCCGCTTGGAAGAGCAAAAACTGCGGGGTTTGAAGGACATTACTGATGCTGCTGAGCGTTATCTCATTGCTCATGGAAGGACCCTGGGGACGTCAAAGTCATCGAAACCTTTCCAGAAGAGCGGAAACCAGGGAAACCAACCTGCCAAGGGACAAACTGAGTCCGCACCATCATCCAATGAAGGGCAGAACATAACGTGTTTCCATTGCAATGCCAAGGGCCACCGAGTCGCCAACTGTCCCCAAAAGAAAAATAACGGACATGTCAATGACAAAGCGCAAGAACATCGACGGAGATATTACGACAACAAGAGGCAAACGAGTGGCTCGAACCAACAAGTATGTGCGAGCAGCGTCATACTTCCAAGGGCTGCCGAGCAAGTGGCTATACCATCGGACGTGGAAGAATGTATATCTGATGGCCAGCTTCTACTCGCCAATGGCAGGTCAATCTCTGTCGTCGCCAGCGCAGCTGTGTCAGTGTCGAACATGCCCGTGTCGAAGGGATTTGTTGAGAAGCAGGAAGTAACTGTTCTCAGAGATTCGGGCTGCAATGGAGTCATTGTCAAAGAGGATCTGGTGCCAACAGAGAAGTTCACTGGTGACTTCAAGTGGACGCTCATGGCTGACAGCAAATGCGTGAAGGCACCAGTGGTAAAAATCCAGATCGATACTCCATACTTCACCGGAGAAGTTGAGGCCGTCTGCCTGAAGAAGCCCTTGTACGATCTACTAATTGGGAACATTGGGGGTGCGAGACGTCCTGATGACCCTGATTTCGAATGGAGAATGGGCTCAGCTCAGCCTGCTGCTGAGGAGGAAGACCCACTGCCATTCGCGAATGAAGATATCAGCGAACTGTTACGAGATGACAGAGCAACTGTGCATCGCCGCGACCAGAGGCAGGTTGTAAGCGCTGTGACGACCAGAGCCCAGGCGAAGAAGGACAAAACAACTACGCCACTCAGGGTCACCAACAGTTCTGCAACTGCTGTCGTGGACAGGGATCGGCTGATTCAGCTACAGGAAGCTGATTCGACTTTAACAAAGTACAGGAGTCGTCCTGTCAAGGAGATGACTAAGGGCGAAGGTACTGTGCACTTTGAAGTAAAGGCCAAGATCCTGTACAGAGTGTTCCAGCACCCGAGAGTCAACGGTGGGAAGCCATTACGTCAAGTTCTGGTGCCTCAACCACTTAGGCGCCAGGTGATGGAGGTGGCCCACGACTCTATTATGGGAGGTCACCTGGGTGTCAAGAAGACATCGGACAGAATCCAGGCTGCGTTTTACTGGCCAGGACTGCATGCAGATGTGACTCGATTCTGCCGATCGTGCGATATTTGCCAGAAAACCATACCTCGAGGAAGGGTCCCGAAAGTGCCGTTGCAGAAGATGCCTTTGATCGACCGACCTTTCAAGAGGGTGGCCATTGACCTCATCGGCGAGATCAAACCGCCAAGTGAAGCGGGTCATCGTTGGGTACTGACCCTGGTAGACTATGCAACCAGGTACCCAGAAGCCGTGCCTCTGAAGAAAATTGACACCGAGACTGTTGCCGAGGCACTTGTGGACATTTTCAGCAGAATTGGGGTTCCTGAAGAGATCCTCACAGACCTGGGGACACAGTTTGTCTCTGAATGCATGGAAGAGGTCAACAGGCTGCTGAGCATTCGTCACTTGACTACGACACCCTATCACCCGATGTGCTATGGGCTGGTCGAAAAATTCAATGCGACGCTGAAGTCCACGCTGAAGAAACTATGCAGTGAGCAGCCAAGGCAGTGGCATCGCTACATCAATGCCTTGCTGTTTGCATACAGGGAGGTGCCACAAGAGTCCACTGGATTCTCCCCGTTCGAGCTGATGTACGGACGGACCGTGAGAGGCCCGATGCAGATACTAAAGGAATTGTGG
>NC_090258.1:40666759-40679259 GCF_037325665.1 Littorina saxatilis
GACTGAATCCCTTGAAACACTCTGTTTTTCTTTTCATTGTCAGTCAACCAATTATCTGCATAAACTAAAAATACATCTGCATTATTCAATGACATCACTTCCCGCCCTTCCAGTTTGACAGTAATCTTCCTCACAATTGCTCTTCCTACATTATAAGCCAAAGTCCTATTTGCATCTGAGCCAGATTCTAATTCTAATTTGAATGATAGTCTTACAGTGCCTGGTACAATAACATCGTTCTTACCTAGATTAGGAAACCTAACAGTAAGTATTTCATTCTGATCAATAGTAGAAGGATTATTTGTAACTATAACTGTTTGCCTTATTCCTTTTACCCCGAGAGGTTCTTTCAGCCTTCTGTAAGGATCAAGAACAGAACCGAACGATTGTGCCATCTTTTTTTATTTTCAAAATAAAAAATAAGTTACAAATGGCAGAAGGTGGATTTGAAGATTTATTTGAGCCAGCGGACGACATGAGCGAAGCAATCCCTTTGGTTCCCTACCATCATTCACTGCATTATGAGGTGGCACGACATGAACTTCTGGAAGGTAAAGTTAGAGATTTCTACAAAAGTTTAGGAGAAGAACCTGATGTTTTAGATCCAAACCAGTTCAAATGGAAGCAAATCATTTATATACAACTAGCGATAAAGGAGAAAAAGTCCAACTTACATATAAATCTAATCCTGCTAAGTTTCTATCAAAAGTTTCACTAAAACAAAAACTTACTGCTAATCGACTTAGGCAATTAGATATTGTGCCTAGCACACGGTCATCAGCTTCCCATGTTGTTTCCTTACTTCAACAAGCAGAACTAGGACTACCAACTGCTACTCAAATAGAATCTGTTCCATTGCAAGATCTTAATAAACTTGCAGATGAGGCTGATCAACTTATACAAGAGATAGAGACTTCTTTTTCTGAGGAAACTTCACTGAAGACTCCACATGAACTATTACCTATGAGAGAAATAGAAGCCCTTAATCAATCACTACAAACCATCAGAGGTGAAATAGCAAATAATCTGTCAAAACTAGGTCAGCTGGATGAAGATATAAACAAAGAGAAACAAAAACTTGCTGATGCTGATGATTTGAACCTAGAACAAGAAGTAAAAAACAGAATTTCTAAGCGTTTAAAAGATTTGCAGGAGGAGAAAGCCATAAGGTTAGAAGTTCTAAGTAACAATAGAGAACAACTGAGAACACAGGTCAGCAGAATAAAAAATACAATTCAAAGAATCCTTTACGAAGACACAACTCTTGCTGAAAGAATTAGAACGCTTTTCAGAGAGCAGGGAATCACAATAGCTAGTATACTAACTGCGTTAGGATTTGCAATAAGCACATTAGTGTTAACACTCACAGGTGGCACTGTCACACCTCCACCTCCACCTTCACCTTCATCTCCATCTGATCCGGGATGGGTAAAGAAACAACTCAAACACATTGCAGAACTATTAAAGAAACTAGCAGCAAAAGCTTTGGATGCACTTCCAGGAATCATTGGTTCAATTGTTAGCTGGCTGTTATCTTTTGCAGGTAAAGTTGTTGGTTTCATGGCTGAACATCTCTGGACTCTAATAGTTTTAATTGCAGGTGTTCTGCTAACGAGAATAAAGCAAAAGTAAGCCTACACCCACTCCACCAATTACTAGAGCAGTCTTCTGCGATTCATGATCATCACTAATACTAACAGCTTGATCATCCCTAGTGACAGAATGATCTTCACCTGCAGCGTGATCTTCACTTGTCACGCTTTGTTTCTGTTCATTGTGATATGGCTGTAACATCGTTCTGATTTCTGAATTCAGTTCTTCACCCTTTCCAAGCGGCTGGGTGTCACTAGCAATAATGATTTCATTGTTATAATTTGTTATTGTTCCAATCTGCAGCTGGAGATCAGAAGGTAACATGTAAAGGCCGTTACCAACAGCAAAGTCAACTTTTGATCTTGCATAACGGAGAGAGTCTTGATACCTTTTGATGCTGGAAGGCAGATCAACTGCAGAGTTTATGACATCTTCTAAATTTGATAACAACTGTTTCTGTGCACCAAACCCTGTGCTTGTTCTCATTATGTTTGATCGTGTCTGTGCCTGCGAGCCTAGCAAGCACCACGCATATGTTCGGATAGATTCATTGATCCTTTCAACACCTGATCCAGTGAAACCTTTGCCGGTGTCTAATATAAAAGTAGTCCATGCATTGTGGTGCTCTTGTTCTATTGATCCTAACTGTACCTGCACATTTGAAGAAAAAGATGTATGACCTGGCCAGTAATCAAAATTATACCTCCTGTGGACACCCCATAAATATAGTGTTCCCATGCCATGGTTTTTGTCTTGCTTTTGCCTAAAGTCGGTCTTAAAATCTATATTGAATTCATTGCAGAGACGCTCATACACTTTCATGTTTATCCTATTGTTGAATGGGTTCCAGCTCTTTTCATGCGGCATTGGTGCCTGAAGTTCAGACAAGATTCTTCTGCACTGATAGTAAACGTGAAATGTGTACACACACTTTGTCAGTAAGTTTGAATTATTCATGTGGTCTGCATAGGACACTCCACATCCTGTGGTTGCACAGAATATTGCAAAGTTTAACTGATTCTGATAGAACTGAATTGGGTGAGAGTTCCACATCTTTGGAACACTATCATTTTTGATTGGGGGATTTAGGTAAGAATGGAATGGGTCAGGCACTTTAACGCGAATGGATTCTGTTTCTGTTACAGCAAAGTCCAACTCATGGCAAGAAATAGTCTTTGGATTGTAATATGGTCCAGTTTTGTATTTAACGTCTTTGTTGAATTTATACTGACTCATTTTTGTTGTTGAATAAAAAATGTTTATCACACTAACAAATGTGAAGACTAGTGTGCCAGTTAAACTTGCAAACCCTATCAACAATCAAAATGGAAGAATGAAAGTTGCACTGCATGAAATTATGTACAAGGTTACTTGGTATAATATCAGTAAAAAAAAGGCTAACAACTGGGTTAGAATTAATGGTAAAACACATTCTGTAGAAGATGGTTACTATGACTTCTGCACTTTAGAGAAAGAATTGTTTGCTCCAGTAGGTATTACAGCGAGTTTAAATCATGCAAGTCTCATTGCTACTCTTACTATGCCCAAAACTAGAGAAGTAAACGTTGAGTTTCCAACCAAACTCCTTGATATGCTTGGAATTACAAATTTATACAAGGGAACACGTCCCATTGACATGGATGTTAACAGTGTACTGTTTGTTCACATGAGAGAGCTTAACACATCCTATAATCTGTTTAATGATCAGCGTTCTGATCTGCTTAGGATTCTTCCACCGAGTGATGCCTCTTTTTGTAAAATGCACGTGCCAACATTTAAGACACTTCAGTTCAAGGACTTGGAGGAAGGGTGTCATGAATTCCTACACATTGATCTGAAAAATCAAAGTGGACAACCAGTTGATTGTTTGTTTAACATTACATTGGAAATAGTTCCATAAAATATTGAGTATTAAAATGTCGAGTGGACCTACAATAGCTTATCCTGTTGCATGTTCAACTATAGAGTTGAAAGATTTAGCAGACGCTATCGACTTTGAGAGCAATGCTGAAGTTGGTGCAGTGTATGCATTTGAGTTTACAGACACTGGTCATTACAAGAGAAAGGAAATCGACGATGAAAAGAAACCAAGATTCCTCAAACTAGGTCAAATCCGTGATGTTAATGTACCTGATCCAATTGTCGATGACACATTCTACATGTGGAAACATCAGAATAAAAAATGGGTACTTAGTCCTGTTATGAAAAAGATTGACTGGGAAATGAAGTTTGAACTTGTGAGTCCATACACTCTTGTTGGAAAAGACGACACATTCCGTAAGTCAATCAATGCTGGACCACTAATTGTTAGCCTTGTTCCTGCGATTAACAGCAGGGGAGAAGTTGCAGTTAAACCTTTCCATAAGAACAACTATCTCATTCACAGAAAACAAAGTGTTGAAAAGGACGCTGACACCATTGTCGATTTTATACCCAAGCTTCCAATAGGGCAGAATGCAACTATGATATTTGATATAGTTGTCAGGAAAAGGGAAGAAACCACAAACACTGTTCTAATGAGAGGAATAAATCTCAACTGGAGACCATTAAATGTTGAAGAAGTCAGAGTATTTATTGCTGTTCAAAAGGATTCTAACACAATAAAAAAACAGACGTCAAACCAAAATGTTGTTGTTAACGCAGATATAAATAATTTAACAGAAATAAGAAGTATTAATCTTACTTATCTTGATTTGATTGCTTTCTACTATACAGATAAGGTGTTAAGCAATGAACAGCTTCAAAGCTTAGCAGAAACACTGGCCAGTGAGAATTAAGATAAATATTTTATATTTTGCATTAAAAGATGACTAGCAGTGTGAAGCTTTATCCTAATATTGATGAAAGTGCAGCAGAAAGTCAACAATTCAGACTGGCACACATTAGTAATATACAAAAACAACTAGAAGATGAATTAGAAAAATATTCTCGCGCTAGACGTAAGTACTCAACAACTTACAACAGCCTTTCTAATGCCAGCACTGGTTCTACTATCCTTGCATCAGCTGCAGGTGTAACGGGAACAATTCTGTTAGCTACCGGAGTAGGGACTCCAGTTTCTCTAATCCTAGGTGGTGTCGCAGCAGCAGTTGGTGGTTTATCATTTATAGCATCAGCTATAATGAAAAAAATTGTGAAAAAGCTTGAAAAACACGAATCCATTTCCACTCTTGCATCATCAAAATTGTCTAGCCTAAAACTGTCTATCAGTAAAGCACTTGAAGATTCAAAAGTTTCTGACGAAGAATTCAAACAGATACAAACAGACTTTGATGACTACAAAAGTAAGAAAGCAAGTATTCAAACAAAAACACGAGCTGAATATAACAAGCCACTCGATATAGAAGATCTGAAAAAGCAGTTTTTAAAAAAGGGGATTCAAATAGGACGGGAAGAAAAAGTAAAAATAGAATCACTTGTAAAGAGTTAACTATTCGTTTAGACAGTCACATTGCATGTATCAGATATAATTCTAACAGTGAAAGAACACATGAAGTAAAGTTTGTAAATGAGAGAGCGTATTGAGCTTAAGAATGTTGTATCAGAGAAAGGGGGAATGTACGTTCTGGGTTACTGATTCCGACAGACCCGGGATTGGTTCAAAACAACCTTACTTTACTGTATTTTTTTTTGTATGGATTTATGCAGTATTTTTCTGATTTTGTCGCATGTTTCATTTTAGTAAAAGTTTAGTCCAGAAGCCTATTTTGCGTTAATATTTAGGGTCTGTCGGAATCGGTGAGCCAGAACGTACATTCCCCCTTTCTCTGAATGGAAGATAATTTGTATGACTCTCTCTCTCTCCCCCCCCCCTCTCTCTCTCTCTCTCTCTCTCTTTTCGTTTTCCTCCCAAATCTCACCTTGACTGATACGGAAACCCAGCGCTAGCTAATCAGGGCTCGCTGTGGGGGGCCCCACCACCGTCAGACGCCATCCAAATCCACCTCCAGACACAGCGGATCGGAGCTCCTCAAAACACCTGTACAGTATGTGTAGGTGTGCTCCACCACATGCATGTCGCAGACAGGTAACGCCCTACTATTACGGCGTACTAGTGCCAAAAGTGATAGTTATTAATAAAGTGTGATGGTTATTATTAATTAACGCTGATAATTCTTAAACACGCGTTCGCACACACACTTACACACACACCCGCACACACGGACACACACGCACACGAAAAAACTGCATATTAAATTTCTAACATCTAGCAAAAGGTTTACCAATGAGACTTTTGGCGCAATTAGCACGCTACCAAAGTGTGAATCACAATTGTCATTGTGACAATTCATTTGTAATGCAAATTGATAGTTTCAAAAATATTTTTGATTTACCCGTATCTTGCAAAATGTTGGGGTTATTAAGAAGCGCTACAAAGTTTGTTTTGTTGCCATTTTCGGTTGTAAAACGCCACACCTTTTTGAGTTAACATGACTTCCGATCGCAGCGAACAGTAATAATAATAATAATAATAATAATAATAATAATTGTCAGTAAGTACTGGTGTCACATGACTGATGTGAACCAGTTGATTGGCTAATGGCGATGCGCTTAAATCTGTTAGCGCACTCTTGGAGTGCGCTAACTTTTCCACAGAGCGTATTCTTACGCCCTTTTCCAAAGCGAGACTGTACTTTCATCCTCAGAATTAATTAATGACATGTAGCTTATATTCTCCACAATACCAATGATTATGACCATAAATTTCCTGCTTCTCAATTAAAGCAGAAGTTGGTTTTTTTTCTGACAGATTGCATGTGCCTGTGCCACAGTTGCCACTGATCTAAAAATAGAACCCGCTGTGTCTAATTTTTCACTTGCGACTTGCGAAGATTCCTCTCATAATTATGCCATGTTAGTGGCATGTAGCTTATTATCCACATTACCAAATGATGAGTTAGTATACAATTCCCAGCAGCTAACAGAAAACACAAGTGTTATTCAAATAACGTAGTGCTCAGCTAGATCAGCACGTACCAGACTACACTGACTGAAATGCGACTGCATCTGTTCAGTAAATGAATGTTTTCCGAATTATTATTTCAAGGGAAGAACAATCGGAATCGAAAACGTGTAGTGTTTAGAACGTTCTTACCATATAATTATAAGACTTATTACCAGCCTGCCTCATGCGTGCAGACTCAGTGCAACGTGACGAGCAATTTTTGTTTTTGAAATGAGACTCGGTGCAGTGGTTCGATTGCTATACCCTAGCAGACGACCTAAATCCCGCTCAGCAAATTAACATGTTGGGCAAATGTGAACGATAAAACGATGGGGATATAATACGTGTTGGGTTCAGAGGATTCTTACCGTTCATATTTAGTACCAGACTCCCCGATGAGTGAAGATACCACACGAGAAACATGCCACATTTATTTTGAAAATGTGCTTACCGTCGACCTTGGCAAGGTTCAAAACTCTGCACAGTCAATCTGTCGAAGCTCGATGAAGGTTTCGAATCGCAAATAACTATGAGCACAGTCCTTTCTCCGAGTTTAAATGAGGTCTCTATGAAAGATCATCACTTTTTAGCTTAACGCTACACTGGAATTTACCAACAGAAATTAAAACAAGAGTTTGCGTGTGACGAAAGCACGACACACTTGAGACAGCCCACACAAAAGTAGATCTGACAACAAACCTGACCACACAGTTACGCCTATCCAAATGCGCGTTGCAAAATGTGCGTTTTGAATCTTCTTTTTTATCTGGCGGTACTGACAATATCGTTATTGAAACAATCCCAGTGCACTAAGGGATTTATAGAGCAAATCTCGAAAATAATTATTGAACTCAGCGCTATGCGCTTCGTTCAATAATGAATTTTCTCGATTTGCTCTATAAATCCCTTAGTGCACTGGGATGTCTCAATAACTTAAATAAGAATAATAATAAGAATAATAATACGAGAATTTATAACGCGCACATATCTCACCACAAGGCGACTCAAGACTCAATACCTGTATTTATCCCAAAAAAGACTGTGAAGGTGTACGCGAACAATAAACCATGGATTACTAAGGACATTAAGGCTGTCATAAATGAGAAGAAAATGAACTTTCAGGACAAAGAAAAACGAAAGAACATACAGAAGAAACTGAATACTGTGATACAGGAAGGGAAGAGACAATATAAAGAGAAAATAGAAGAAAATTTCAAGGACAACAATATGAAGAGGGTGTGGGAGGGTATGAAGATGATGAGTGGGTACACGGGTAAGAAGGGTAGTGGCAAGGGTGGCTCTGTTCCAAGTGACTATGATGTGAACGATCTCAATGCGTTTTACAAACGGTTTGACAGGCATGATTTCAGCCAGACCAGGACTGAACTGACCGATCGACTCGTGAACACTCCTATGAATGAGCAGGGCGAAATCATGTCTGTGACTGAGGAGGATGTTGTGAAACAGCTCAAGAAGTCTAATGCTAAGAAGGCAGCAGGCCCGGATGGTATTACACCAAAAGTCCTACATTTTTGTGCTGAGCAGCTTTGCTCAATTCTCACTGTGATTTTCAACATGTCTCTGTCACAGTCAAAAATCCCATCCCTTTGGAAAACATCTTGCATCGTCCCAGTTCCAAAGAAAACCCCGGTCAAAGTGATGAACGACCTGCGACCTGTAGCATTGACTTCTGCTGTCATGAAGGTTCTTGAGCGACTAGTATTAGTGAAGCTTCAGGTGCTTACCGCGGAGTTTATGGATCCGTGGCAGTTTGCATATAGAAAGGGTAGAAGTGTTGAGGATGCCGTTTTACATGTGTTGCACAGTATCTATTCTCATCTGGATAAACCTGGAGCATGTGTTAGACTGATGTTTTTTTACTTTTCTAGCGCGTTCAATACGATACAGCCTCACCTTCTTGCTGAAAAGCTACTGAAGATGAAAATTAGCGTTCCAACTGTATTGTGGGTCACAGACTATCTGACCAACCGACCCCAGTTTGTTAGGGCTGGTACAGTACCATCTAATGGCCCGAACACAAACACCGGTGCTCCGCAGACCGCGCTATCTAGTGTACTGAATACCAACACAGGAGCTCCGCAGGGAACAGTATTGTCACCTTTTCTGTTCTCCCTGTATACTGCTGACTGCAGGAGTTCTCACGGGTCGTGCTTCATCGACAAATTTGCTGACGATACTGGACTTACAGGACAGATTACTGACGACAATGACACACACTACAGACAAGAAGTTAGCAGCTTTGTGGACTGGTGCGACGAGAATTACCTGGACTTGAACACAGGAAAAACTAAAGAAATGATTTTTGACACTAGAAGAAAAAAGGTAGCACACAAGCCTATCGTGATAGCTGGTGTTGAAGTCGAGCAGGTTGAAAGCTATCGCTACCTAGGTGTAGTGATCGACAACAAGCTGTCTTGGCATGCCAACACTGACCAAATCTTGAAGAAAGCGCACACGCGCATGTACTGTCTAAGGAAGCTTAGATCGTTCTCTGTTCGTAATGACATCCTGCAAATGTTCTATCTGTCCACTGTTGGTAGCGTGTTGACATATGCATGTGTGTGCTGGGGGGGTAACCTTAGTAAACAGGATAGTGACAGGCTAGAAAAGCTAGTCAAGAAGGCTGGATCTGTTGTAGGCAGGAAACAAGAGACCATTGAATCAGTTTGCCAGAGACGACTGACTGACCGACTGACCTCAATTTTGGCTGACGAGACACACCCACTGAAACCTGAATTTGACTCTCGACGCATTGACAGGAGTGGTAGACTGAGGGCTATGGTTGCTAGAACGTCACGTTTCCGCAATTCTTTTGTTCCCAGAGCTATCCATGCTTTCAACCAATCACATGTTAGAGGCCTCTATCATGTTTCTCTGTCATAATTATTACTGTACTCTGTTGCTGGGTTATCTGTAAAGTATGTATTTTTAGTAACTGTATTACCGTAGCCCAAATGTGCGGTGTTCTAGTCGACATGTGGTGCTTTGTAAACCTTGCGTGTGCATGGATGTGGAGGTGGACTCTTGGACGTCTTTTTGTTATTGGAATTATGGTTTTTGTTAAATTGTATTGCTGTTGCTGTTGTTGTGTGAGTGAGTTGTGAGTTGGCAGACTTGACTTGAAGGATGACTGTTTGCGTAAGTGAGACTGTGTTTAGTATGCATTCTTATTCTTTTGATTGGAAATGAGTATTGTTACAACATAATTTCCATATGGATTAATAAATTTGAGTTGAGTTGAGTTGAGTTGAGTTATCACTTTTGGCACGAATATTTCGTCATACCCCCCGATAGCGCTGTGGGGTTGGTGCTTGACGCACTGAACACTCCCCCACCTGTCTATCTCAGGGGGCAGTGGCCGATTGAACGCATTCCACGCTCTATCTCCACAGTGGTGAACAGATATGTTGATTGCGTCACAACCAGGCGTATGGTATCTATATATATATACGGCTTGTGTCTGTCTGTCTGTCTGTGTGTCCGCGATGCACGGCCAAAGTTCTCGATGGATCTGCTTCAAATTTGGTGGGCATATTCAGGTAGACCCCGGACACAACCTGGTCGATGAGAATTTTGAACACGTGCTCTCAGCGCGCAGCGCTGAACCGATTTTGGTTTTTCTGTTCATCTTCCCATATCCATTCCCAGTAACTCTTCCTTATCTTCTCCAGTGTTTTGCGTTTATCTCCCTTCCTTCGTGTGGCGTCAATCCATATTCCCCTTACTATTTTTAGAAGGTCACTGTCCACACACGCTCAATCCATATTCCCGTTACTATGTTTAGAAGGTCACTGTCCACAACTCTTCCTTATCTTCTCCAGTGTTTTGCGCGTTTATCTCCCTTCCTTAGTGCGCCGGCAAAGCCGGCGACCCAGACGCAGCCGGGTATTCGGCTCTACTTCTTCCCGGCAGAGCCGGTACCCGGCGAAGCAGGTAATCATCTAGTTCTTTTATATTACCCAGGAGTTCTTGTCGGTCTTGCATGAAAAGCTAAGAAAAATGAAGACCGAATACTCGTGTAATCTTTGCCTTTGCGTTTTTCTTGGTACCTAGGACGATAATGTGTTTCCATAAATTTCTGTTTAGAAGGCTTGCATGCCCGACAGTATTCTGTTGAATATGCACCTATAAAACAGTAATTTATTTTGTCGGCCCGTCAGCTGTTTGTTTTCAGATATCTGTCTTTAACTACATGATCCATGCGCTGACATATATCCTCCTGGTTTAACAAAAACCCTCTATCAACTCGCACAAACAGTTACAGAGTTCAGTTTGGGATTGGGACACCAACTTGCAGGAATCATTTTCATTGCAAGTGCGTCTACATTACAATACGGCGAGTTTCCCTTGGAACTCTTGAGGTAAAAAGCACGCCAATGTTTTCCCTAAAATGGTGTCTTAGATATTATATGTGCAAAATAATCATGTTGGTAACCATCCAACAATTAAGCAGTTATGCGACGGCCTAGATCAGTCGCATTACTCCACTGCTCCGCTGTGTATGTTAGATGGAATGGCGGATAGATGGATATAATTATGCTGATGGATGGACAACATGGATGAAAAACAATGAGCCCAAAAATGCAGTAGCAAACAGCAACTGCGTGTTGTGTTCTCGGTTTGTTAAGAAACTTCCAAAAATATGTCAATTTCCTTCCCCCCGAAATCAACGAATAGTACGCGAGTACTCTTTGTGACCTTCAAGGCGAGCCGCAGCATCGTGCAAGCTGCGAGCTGATTGGCTCAGTTCCAGGCAGCAGACGTCTTTTGTCAATGCCCTCAGGCAACCGGAATCCAAAGGATCGACGAACGAAAAATTCACCGAATGTTTTCTGCTTCCATTTAGATTCCTTGCTTTGCCTACGGCTAGGAAGCTTCGAGACTGGAGGTGTGTGTTCTCTATCCCTGAGGCCGGGAAATCTGTGTTTTTTCTCTCTCTTTTTATTTTGAACGGCAAAACGCGAGGATGTGGGTTTGAACAATCATGGAACACTGAATTGTCTGTTAGTCTGTCTGCCTTTGTTTATCTGTGTTTATGGCAGTCGTTTTTTTTTGGGGGGGTTATGTTCTGGTCATATGTCGAATTGTCGTGTGCCTAAACAATATTATTTCATTGTGGTGTCGTTTTGTGTTTGATACTACATGTCTTTTCATGTATACCCGATCTGTAATACGAGTGCAGAATATAGACCCGGTGGAACTTATATATTGGTCTTATGTATTGAACACGCTACGTCAGATGGGAATATGACATGGATATCTGTGCGTTCCGTTTTTGAATAGATGTACGAAGAGAAACACTCCGGGGACAATGCCCCTTTCATTAAACACTATATCTTACATACACTTCTATTATCAAGTACGCGTTTATGACGTTTAAGATAGTAAGGGGCAAATTATACCTGAGCAGAGTCAGCGGCACAGACGACGCACTGCAGATTATTGAGGTAATTTTTTTTCCCAGCCCGCTACACGTTGGGTGAAAAAAACCCAGGTCAAGTACTCGTCATAATCCCTATCGCAGCATGTAGTGTAGTGGCAACTGCGCAGGTGTAATTTGCCCCAAAACAGTCTCTTGTACAATTCTGATGGCTAAACACACAATAAGAACATAATTTCAACAAACATTACAACCATGAACTCGATGATGTGGCAACGTGACTGAGTTGAATGTTCTCACAGACTCGAAATGCAAAGCTGACACAGACATGATTGGCCAGAGCTTTGTCAGGGTTTTCAGCAAAGGCAATACATCAGAATAAAATCCCTTTATTTTTTTCCCCTTTTCCCCTTTCCTTTTCCTCTTCTTCAACGAACACATCATTGCAGCCGAAAAGTATATGCCTGGAGAAGTAAAAGCACAGATACCTGGATCTAAAAAAAAAAAAAATTAAAAAATAAAAAACCGATGCAGCGATTCGTCATTTAATGACTGAACCAG
>NC_090258.1:40691759-40709259 GCF_037325665.1 Littorina saxatilis
TGTTTTTTCATTATGTATATTGTATCTCTCTGTGTCTCTGTCATTGCTTCATCATCATCATCATCATCATCATCATCATCATCATCATCATCATCATCATCATCATCATCATCATCATCATCATCATCATCATCATCATCATCATCATCATCATCATCATCATCATCATCATCATCATCATCATCATCATCATCATCATCATCACAAGTTTTGTCATTGTAGGTATTATCGTCAACGTTGGTATTGTGAGTGTTACTGCCCGAAACTTCCAAATCGTTGTTACTATGTTCTCGACATTTCGTAGGTTTCTCTTGCCGATTGCTTTTTAATTGTCTATTTGTTTGTTTGTTTGGCTGTTTGCTTCTTTGGTAATTTGTTTGTTTGTTTGTTTGTTTGTTTGTTTGCTTGCTTGAGATTTTGTTTGTCTTATCAGTCCTAAAGGATTTTATTTTCTATCATCGGCAAGGATCCAGAATGCAACGCTGTGAATATAATTATGCTAACGAGTTGATTCGAGCACGAGGTCTGGACTTGTGTAGTTTAGTTTTGCGTTCTCAAGAAGTTCACACAGTGGTCTTTGCAGATTGGGATATGTAAGCACTATCAAACGTTCAGTCCAACATGTTCTCGCATAAACACTTGCACGCACACCTTCAGCGGGTTTTTTTTCTAAAGAAAAATGTTATCCTGTAATCCATGTCAGAGTCCGGTGGGTTATAGAAACCCAAAAATACCCAGCATACTTCCTCCGAAAGCGGCGTATGGCTGCCTAAATGGCGGGGTAAAAACGGTCAAACACGTAAAAACACGAGTGTACGGGGGAGTTTCAGCCCACGAACGCAGAAGAAGAAGAAGAAGAAGTAAGTGATCGCATGAGTCTGCTGATGACACTATTTGCAGTGATGTTAGTTAATTTAGAATTCGAGAAATACCGCCACTGTTTAGTTTCAACGGCAGACATATCTTTCACACAATCTCTTGCTGAACCCAGATGCACCAATGACATTAAGTTGAAACCTGTTCTTCCCAAACCACCTCAAATCTCCCAACGCCCCCCCCCCCCACACACACACACACACACACACACACACACACTCCCCCCCTCCACACTCCCCACCTCTCCCCATATCACTGTCTCCAGTCAAGGATCAGATCTGATCCTTGTGGAAAGTTGCGCGAATGGGTATTATAGTTTACACTTTCTGTCACCTGCTGCCTGCAGTTGCAACACGCTGGTCTCGTGCTTGTATCATGTGACATGTCGTGCCGCATCAGTCTGTCACGCAATGTTGTGTAAGCCGCGGTAGATATAATGCTATATCGGACTCTGTTGGCATGTTTGCAACTGACGGCTTGGGGCTTATTAGGCACACACAAAAAGTCTGTTTACGGTAACATAGGCCCAAAAAATAGGGTCGGTAGGTCGGGATTTTTTATTTTTTATTTTTATTTATTATTTTCCCAAAAAACATATTTTGAAATTATTTTGCCAAAAAACAAAGACTTTTTTTCCCAAATGCCCCCCCCCCCCCCCCCCCCCAAAAAAAAAGAGTCTAGGGTCGCGCAAAAAAATAGGGTCGGTCGGGATACCGTAAACAGACTTTTTTTTTTTTTTTGCCTTACCCGTGCTAGGACCGTGGTGTGGGTCGGTTTGACGAGGGCAGTATAGTCAAACCTGTCATGGCGACCACCTCTTGCATGATAACGACCACCTGCTTAGTACGACCACCTCAGACACTCCCCGACAAGGCCGGTGTTCCCCAATGAAATCCACCTTTTCATAGCAACCACCCGTCAATAAACGGCCACTTTTGGTCTGTTCTTTGGTGGTCGTTGAAGACAGGTTCGATTGTACTAGTGGCATTCAGAGCTCGGGCAAAGATGCAATGTGTGAATTGCGTTTATGAAGAACCCTTTGGATCACGTAAACTGAGCTTTGCAAAGTTTGTCCGGTCCCTTCTTCCGGTAACGACCAACGAACTGGGCAAGGAGGGCTCCCACAACTCTGATATTGGTTGTGCTTTGAGGCTAGCATTAAAAACCAACAGAACTTAAACGGATGTCATTTAACAAATTGGCGCTTTGTTGTTGTTGTTGTTGTTGTTGTTGTTGTTGTTGTAGTTTTAGTTGTTGTTGTTGTTGTTGTTGTTGTTGTTGTTGTTGTTGTTTCTTTTATCTTGGCGATCCATGTTTTTTTGCTTGCAGGAGGTGGGGTACCTGAGGTTATCGGTGTTTGAAATAAATAAGCCTTTTCTATTGTCACCTCTTTGAACTAACTTGCTTGGAATATACAATAATTGGACACTGCATTATTCCGGTGTGTTATCTCCTTGTCCCCTTTCCACCACATTCTTCGTCTGTTCTTATAAACATTTACATCATTACTGTTTTCATTTCATTCTTACTGACCTTATCTCTATTTTCTTCCGATGATAACCCTTAACGATGACATAAAACAGCAAGCACAGGTTATCCTACGTCTCTCGTTTAACAGTAAATGTATCATTTGAACATTTCATTTCCCTTCCGTTTGAGCCATGAGACGCCAGAGGCCGACTAAAACTCACAATTGGACGGCTGGCCAATGCTTCAAAAGAGTGCAAGTTTTTTATGAGTTCTATCGCAAAAAGAAAAGAGAGAAGAACTCTAACTAAAATGGATTGATAAATAATTGTTATCTGCATTTTTGACCCAAAATACAACAATGGATGTCTCGATCTGTGTAAAGTGTCATATTTTGTTCAAAAATGCAAATAGCGTTTAATGCATCACCCAGTAATCACGTGATTTGGTTCGTTTCAGTGAGACAAGCCAATGAGAAGATGCCACGTCGTCAAGACCAAGGCGGACGACAGAACAAGCCCACCAAACCCAACGCCACGACATACACACATCAATCGCCCTTATGACGTCAGCTTCAACCTGACGTCACGCCAACTACGCAACGAAGTCGGGTTTCCACGTGACGTCATGGTGTCGTACCTCACGGATGCAGCACGTTTCAGAGACGGACGGTACTACTTGAAGCCTCTATCACATTCCCAAGCGTACCACAGAAATAAAAGTTTAAAAAAGAAGAAGAGGCTGCTGTTTGAAATGACAGCGAAACATTCGTCATTTTAAGTACGTACAAAAACAAGTGGTCTTCAATGATTGGAATACTGGACCTGTGGGATATTTCCACAAGAAGAAATACCTTTCTTTTGTGCGGATGTGTCGTTGAAACAAACATGATGTGACCAGAAACTAAGTACATGTACATGTATACACAACTCTACAACGTGTTTGAGTGACTATTGTGTAACTATGACAATGAAATATGCACGTCGACGTTGTAAACACGTCAAAAGAAATGCAGTTGTTAAAGGATTCACATCGAAAACACAATTATGCACAGATATGTGTTGATGTGGCAGTGGTGTCGTGTGTGTAGTTTTCCAGAAGCACAGTAGCAGCTAGCCGCAAGTAGTATTGTTTTGTAGTATCAACCATTTTACGCTTAAATAATGACGACCAGTGATTTTATGATTCGGTTTGCTGTACAAATAATGTTGAATGTAGCGAGGGATTTTGGAATGTTGATGTATCGATACAAAGTGGTGACAGATCGTGTCAAACGAGGATGATACTGTGTCCATATGGGTACACACACAACAATAACATCAATTTGTGATATTAAGTACAGTGGACTGTTTTAGTGTGTGTGACTCAAAGAAGCTTCCCTTTGAGTGCAAACCACGCACAAGTTCGCCCAAAATCAATTCAGGTTTGTTTTCTTATTTAAGGTGAACATTCTTTCCTTCGTATGCATATACCAACTGAAATGGTTGTTTTGACGGGCGCGGTAGCTTAATGGATGAGACGTCGGCCTCCCTTGTGGAAGGTGGAGTGTTCAAATCCTGGCCGCTCTTGGTGGGTTAAGGGTGGAGATTTTCCCGATCTCCCAGGTCAACTTATGTGCAGACCTGCTAGTGCCTTATCCCCCTTCGTGTTTACACGCAAGCACAAGACCAAGTACGCCCGAAAAAGATCCTGTAATCGGCGGTTTATAGAAGTGCAAAATGACAAAGCATTCTGGTCGTGATAACAAACTGTCCATGAAATTTCATTCTGTTTCTGTCGGCAAAAGACCAAGGGGATGTAAGCCTGCTTCGTGTGTGTATGCACCTTGCGTTTTACAACAGACGAGGTGTCTCCCTTGCATAATTGAACTTGTAATGTTGTGTTTCAACAACACAACAATGTATGGGTGGTTATGTGCATTGTAGTGCTGTTCTGCAAGGTCGGCTGTGTGTGTGTGTGTGTGTGTGTGTGTGTGTGTGTGTGTGTGTGTGTGTGTGTGTGTGTGTGTCTGTGTGTCTGTGTGTGTCTGTGTCTGTGTGTGCCTGTGTGTATGTGTGTGTGTCTGTGTGTATGTGTGTGTGTGTGTCTGTGCGGTGTGCGTGTGTGCGTGTGTGTGTGTCTGTCTGTGTGTCTGTTTGCCTGTCTGTCTGTCTTTCTGTGTGTGCGTGTCTGTGTATGTGTCGGTCTGTGTGTGCGTGTCTGTGTGTGTGTCTGTCTGTGTGTCTGTTTGCCTGTGTGTCTGTGTCTGTATATGTGTGTGTGTTTGTGTGTATGTGTTCGTGTGTGTGTTTGTGTGTGTATGTGTGTCTGTCTGTGTGTGTCTGTGTGTGCCTCTGCGTCTGCGTCTATGTGTCTGTCTTGAAGTGAATAGTGAAGGGCTTTACACAACCAGGTGACTGTTACTGCTGTGCTGTTGTCACTGTTGTCACTCAGGAAAGACTGGTCAAACAGTGTGTATTTCTATTGTTTAACAAAGCATAATTATAATGTTTAAATAAGGCAATACAAAACAGTCATATTCAAAAGGGAACAGAGTTTGCTAGATTGTTTAGCATTTATTTGATAAACAAAGGGAAGTAAGCACTCTAAATGTATTCAACATGTGTAAGGCCAAAACAAAAACATAGTCTGTTTACGGTAACATAGGCAAAAACAAGTCGCGTAAGGCGAATTTACTACATTTAGTCAAGCTGTGGAACTCACAGAATGAAACTGAACGCACTGCAGTTTTTCACAATGACCGTAGTCCGCCGCTTGTGCAAAACGGAGTGAAACTGACGAGCCTGTTCAGCGCGGTAGTGGTTTCGCTGTGCTGCATAGCACGCTTTTCTGTACCTCTCTTCGTTTTAACTTTCTGAGCGTGTTTTTAATCCAAACATTTCATATCTATATGTTTTTGGAATCGAATCAGGAACCGACAAGGAGTAAGATGAAATTGTTTTTAAATCGATTTCGGAAATTTAATTTTAATCATAGTTTTTATATTTTTAATTTTCAGAGCTTGTTTTTAATCCAAATATAACATATTTATATGTTTTTGGAATCAGGAAATGATGTAAAATAAGATGAACGTAAATTTGGATCGTTTTAAAAAAAAAAAAAAAGATGTATTACAATTTTCAGATTTTTAATGACCAAAGTTATTAATCAATTTTTAAGCCACCAAACTGAAATGCAATACCAAAGTCCGGCCTTCGTCGAAGATTGCTTTACAAAAATTTCAATCAATTTGATTGAAAAAGGAGGGTGTGACAGTGCCGCCTCAACTTTTACAAAAAGCCGGATATGACGTCATCAAAAGTATTTATCGAAAAAAAGAAAAAAAAACATCCGGGGATATCATTCCCAGAAACTCTCATGTCAAATTTCATAAAGATCGGTTCAGTAGTTTGGTCTGAATCGCTCTACACACACACACGCACAGACAGACACACACAAACACACACACACACACACACACATACACCACGACCCTCGTTTCGATTGACCCTCTATGTTAAAACATTTCGTCAAAACTTGAATAAATGTAAAAATACGGTCGGTAGGACGGGATTTTTTTTTTTTTTTTTTTTTATCCAAAAAAACATATTTTTAAGTTATTTTGCCAAAAAACAAAGACTTTTTTTTTTTTCCCCCAAATTTCAACAAAAAAGTCTAGGGTCGCGCGAAAAAAATAGGGTCGGTCGGGATACCGTAAACAGACTTTTTTTGTTGTTGGCCTAATAGAGTAAGTGAGAGTTTTGTTTTTTTTCGCATTTTGTATGTAGGTATACAAATTATATTTTTCTGTATGGGCAATGTCGGTAATAGTAAGTATTATAAATTAAAGTTGTTCCAATGGCTGTGTTATTAGTGCTAAGTACTGTTCAAAATTATGCAATAGAAGTATGAAGTGTGGTGATTGTTAACAACCACGTCAATGCCGCTTTAAATGAAACAGCTGCCATGTGAGTAACATTAAACGTCATATTTTTAATTAAAACTTACACGGTTGCTTTCGGAAACATCGACTACAAAGTATATTTAGTCTAAACGTCACGCTGAGGGTTGTAACTATGCAGACTATGTTCTTACATTATAAGTCTTACATGCAGCTATCGGGAGGACGTCAGCCAGGCGTCAGCCAAAATTAACTTTAGACTGAATGTTTCTCCGCCAATTTCAAGCGGTACAGTTATCTTGAAGGAGAAAAGCGTGTCAAGATCTTGCAACTGAAGCAGATCAGTGATACAATTCGATCGATTTTACCCCAAATTCGATTTAGTCGAAAATGCACCGAGCGGTTATGTCCCTTGAATAAGAACATAAATATTTTGCGTTGAAGCTAATTTCAAAGTCAAAATGCCATTTCTCATCACAAATTAAAATCCAAGGGTGGAATACATGCTCCAAAGTTCGATCAGCAGCACTTTTGAGGGGAGAGGAATAGTCATTATTAAGTTTGTGTGAGATAAACAAAGCCGGCTGACGTCCTCCCTATAGCTGCAAGTATAAGTCTTAGCTTACGATAACGTTATGTCAGGTCTGTATAATACGCTCATGATACTGAACAAGATAAGCAGATCTTTACAATCTGGTTCAGTGAAGCTTTTTGAATGTGTGTATGAAATTCTCTGTGTGTAGAAATCGGAGAGCTGCAAATGAAAATAGCATTAAGTCTATACATTGTTCAGAGCTTTTTAAACTTGCCAGTGACGTCATTCATGACAACGAGTGACTATTAATTTCCGGTACGAGTGAATACTTCCGGTGGTGTTGTTTGAAGCTTATTTCCTTCTTGTTGAAGGAATCGGGTAGACCACCCTAGATCTGTCGAGACTGTTACAATATACAGTATAATATATAAGTATCCTTTGCATGTACACATACAAAACACCTGTAGCCACGATGCTTTCTGTGCAGAGGGGAATTTATTTCGGAATTCGTTTTGTAAGGCCAAAAAAAAAAGGTCTGTTTACGGTAACATAGGCCAAAAAAATAGGGTCGGTAGGTCGGGATTTACTTTTTTTGTTTTCTCCAAAAAACCATATTTTTACGTTATTTTGCAAAAAATACAAAAGATTTGTTTTTTTCGCAAATGCCAAAAAAAAGTCTAGGGTCGCGCGAAAAAAATAGGGTCGGTCGGGTTACCGTAAACAGACTATTTTTTTTTGGCCTAAAGGACACCGTGTGTCCGCAAAATTGATTTAGCCAAACATGTCTGCTGTGTGCGAGAAGGCTTTAGGATGTTGTCATTTTTAGGACGTGTCTAAGTGGAAGAATGTTCTTATGCAGTGTAAAAGCCTGAACATATCTAGGGTGATTTACACACGTGTCTTACGAGAAAGGAGGGTCTTTAGTGACAAGAGAAGATACAGTCGAATCTGTCTATAACAGCCATTCAAGGGACTGTCCAAAAGTGATCGTTATTGACAGGTGGTCGTTATGGAAGTGTGAACTATATAGAACGAATCGTCGGGGATCGTTTGGGGGCGGTCGTAATTCGGAGGTGGTCGTTCTCGAAAGTTGGTCACCAGGGCAGGTTCGATTGTATTTAGTGCAAGTATTTTTTTTTATGTTTTGAGAAGATATCAGTTATGTGATGCTACTCGTATGTTCATTGTAACTTTAATAACTGTCCTACTTTATGAAAGTATTGAGTGATGTAGAGGAGTGATTTAAGTTTGATTTCTGTACATGATGAAAATGTGTTATCCAAGATACCTTCCTTCGCGTCGAGACTGTCGCTTCAATAACCACGAATAGCCCCAGGCTTTTACATTAGATAAAAGCTTCCCACAACTTGGACACACACACACAATCTACAGCCAGGCTACTATTTGCGCAGAGTGGAACTTTTTTTTGCTAAGGCCAACAAAAAAAAATAGCCTGTTTACGGTAACATAGGCCAAACAAAATAGGGTCGGTAGGTCGGGATTTTTTTTTTCGCAAAAAACCCCATATTTTTAAGTTATTTTGCCAAAAACCAAAGACTTTTTTCTTCTTTTTTTTCCCCAAATGTCCAAAAAAAGTCTAGGGTCGCGCGCAAAAAAATAGGGTCGGTCGGGATACTGTAAACAGACTTTTTATTTTTTAATTTGCTGAATTGATTTTATTTTGGACACTTATGTAAATGAGGAAATTATAATAAGGCAAAAATATGGGTTATAACAAAATTCGACACTTTTATAAATCTGGAGAGAAAACAAATGCTTAATAGGACAAACGTTTGTAAAACGTTGCTAAATTTACTTTGTTTTTGAGTTAAATGTGGAACAAATCATTACCCAAATATTCCCTCTCTGCAAAGGAAGCAGTCGGAACGTTGATTTTTGTTGTGTGTGTTAAAGGCACACTCCTGGGTGGCCGAGTGGTAACGCACTGGGTGGCCGAGTGGTAACGCACTGGGTGGCCGAGTGGTAACGCACTGGGTGGCCGAGTGGTAACGCACTGGGTGGCCGAGTGGTAACGCACTGGGTGGCCGAGTGGTAACGCACTGGGTGGCCGAGTGGTAACGCACTGGGTGGCCGAGTGGTAACGCACTGGGTGGCCGAGTGGTAACGCACTGGGTGGCCGAGTGGTAACTCACTGGGTGGCCGAGTGGTAACGCACTGGGTGGCCGAGTGGTAACGCACTGGGTGGCCGAGTGGTAACGCACTGGGTGGCCGAGTGGTAACGCACTGGGTGGCCGAGTGGTAACGCACTGGGTGGCCGAGTGGTAACGCACTGGGTGGCCGAGTGGTAACGCACTGGGTGGCCGAGTGGTAACGCACTGGGTGGCCGAGTGGTTACGCACTGGGTGGCCGAGTGGTAACGCACTGGGTGGCCGAGTGATAACGCACTGGGTGGCCGAGTGGTAACGCACTGGGTGGCCGAGTGGTAACGCACTGGGTGGCCGAGTGGTAACGCACTGGGTGGCCGAGTGGTAACGCACTGGGTGGCCGAGTGGTAACGCACTGGGTGGCCGAGTGGTAACGCACTGGGTGGCCGAGTGGTAACGCACTGGGTGGCCGAGTGGTAACGCACTTGGTGGCCGAGTGGTAACGCACTTGCGCTCGGAAGCGAGAGGTTGCGAGTTCGACCCTGGGTCAGGGCGTTAGCAATTTTCTCCCCCCTTTCCTAACCTAGGTAGTGGGTTCAAGTGCTAGTCTTTCGGATGAGACGAAAAACCGAGGTCCCTTCGTTGTACACTACATTGGGGTGTGCACGTTAAAGATCCCACGATTGACAAAAGGGTCTTTCCTGGCAAAATTGTATAGGCATAGATAAAAATGTCCACCAAAATACCCGTGTGACTTGGAATAATAGGCCGTGAAAAGTAGGATATGCGCCGAAATGGCTGCGATCTGCTGGCCGATGTGAATGCGTGATGTATTGTGTAAAACAAATTCCATCTCACACGGCAGAAATAAATCCCTGCGCCTTGAATATGTGCGCGATATAAATTGCATAAAATTTTTTTTTTTTAAATCCCTGCGCTTAGAACTGTACCCACGGAATACGCGCGATATAAGCCTCATATTGATTGATTGATTGATTGATTGATTGACTCCTCGTGAAAACAGTGGGGCTCACCGTCTCAGGACTGGCCAGGCCTTAACACGGGATAAGACCGTCCCTTTTTCTTTCTTTATTTGGTGTTTGACGTCGTTTTCAACCACGAAGGTTATATCGCGACGGGGAAAGGGGGGAGATGGGATAGAGCCACTTGTTAATTGTTTCTTGTTCACAAAAGCACTAATCAAAAATCTGCTCCAGGGGCTTGCAACGTAGTACAATATATGACCTTACTGGGAGAACGCAAGTTTTCAGTACAAAGGACTTAATATTTCTTACATACTGCTTGACTAAAATCTTTACAAACATTGACTATATTATATACAACAAACACTTAACAAGGGTAAAAGGAGAAACAGAATCCGTTAGTCGCCTCTTACGACATGCTGGGGAGCATCGGGTAAATTCTTGCCCCTAACCCGCGGGGGATAGACCGTCCCTCGATCCACTTGGTCACACACCAAGAATGAACAGCGTGAGTGGTCTCTGTGCACAATGGAATTTTGTGGGATAAATTGTTGTCTTTAGACAAAAACAAAAAAAATATAGGGTCGGTAGGTCGGGATTTTTTTTTCCAACAAAAAATATTTTGAAGTTATATGGCCAAAAAACAAAGACTTTTTTTTTTTCCTCAAATGCAAAAAAAAAGAAAAAAAAGTCTATAGTCGCGCGAAAAAATAGGGTCGGTCGGGATACCGTAAACAGACTTTTTTTTTTTTTTGCTTTAGAGGCCACAGGTTGCATTTACAAAATTAATTCATAAAAACAAATCCCATTGTACACAGAAAGTACCCCTCATTTTTGGTATGTGACCAAGTGGAGGGCTCTTCTTATCCTATATGAAAGCCTGACCAGATCTGAGACGGAGAGCGGAACTGTTTTCATGAGAAGGAGTATGCCTTTCAAGTTAAAGGATTGTCTTTGGCTAATTAATTTAAATCTGTTTGCAAAAAAAACCGATTTTAATGACAACTTTAATTAGCAAACTCATTAATTAATTTTTAAGCCTTCAAGCTGAAATGCAATACCAAAGTCCGGGCTTCGTCGAAGATTACTTGACCAAAATTTAATCCAATTTGGTTGAAAAATGAGAGCGTGACAGTGCCGCCTCAACTTTCACGAAAAGCCGGATATGACGTCATCAAAGACATTTATCCAAAAAATGAAAAAAAAATGTCTGGAGATACCATACTCAGGATCTCTCATGTCAAGTTTCATGAAGATCGGTCTAGTACTTTTCTCTGAATCGCTCTATACACACACACACACACACACACACACACACACACACACACACACCAGGGCCGGACCCAGGGGGGAGTTCCAGGGGTTCCGGAACCCCACCCCTGGAAAAAGCATGTACCTTGCTTTGAGTGTTGTTTTTTTTTTACTAGTTTTAGCACCAAAACAATGCTGCTCTTAACCCTCAAAACAAGGCCCAGAATGCACCAGATTGCACAGATTTTAACCGTTTTTCAAAAATTTTCCGGGGGAGCATGCCCCCGGACCCGCCTAGTTCGCGCGCCTGCCTGGCAGGCGCGCGCTTGTGGCTTCGCCACTTCGCTGATTTGCCCCCCCCCCAAAAAGGAGGAACCCCCCCCTTACAACTCATTTGGTCCGGCCCTGCACACACACACACACACACACACACACACACACACACACACACACACACACACACACACACACATCCTCGTCTCGATTCCCCCCTCTACGTTAAAACATTTAGTCAAAACTTGACTAAATGTTAAAAGGGTATTAATTTTTTTTTTTTTTTTTTTTTAAGTCTCGGTATGGTTTGCAAAATGTGCCAGAGGTTGTTTTTTGGGGGTGTTTTTTGGAGAGGGTCGGCGGGACAAAATAGGGTCGGGCGGGTTTCCCTAAACCAACATTATACGTTATTTGCGTGTTTGACCAAAATATGACAATTTACACAGATCGAGACAGTCATTGTTCTCCGAGACCGCGCTAGCGGTCGAGGTGAACAATGACTGTCGAGATCTGTGTAAAATGTCATATTTTGGTCAAACACGCAAATAACATTTATGTATCGATCGAATTCCTTTCAGGTACTTATGACTTTGTTGTTGTTTTGACGATTGAACGAGCACACACACACATGCATGCAATCCACATGTATGCAATCAAACACATAAGCTTCATATTTGGGCGTTTCAGGTTGACCGAAACTTCAAAGGAACTACAAAACACACGTCATGTACTCACTTTGTTGTTGTTTTGACATTGAACAGCACACACACATGCAATCAAACACATGACGGTTTTTTTTTAGTTCCTTTGAAGTTTCGGTCAACCTGAAAAGCCAAATTATAAAGTTTTGTCGGCCTCTGTCGTCACATGACTCAAAGAAGGGAAATCCAATCTCCAATCGATACATATATTTTTGTTTGGCCTTATCCCACGTAACTTGTGGGGGATCGTTTAGACGGAAAGGAAGGTTTCTTGAAATATTGATACGATAGTATATGCAACATGGATTTGGTTACTGTACAAAGTCTACCTGTTACCCTAGCTAGTAACACTAGCGCAATGTTTTTTTTATAAGACTGTGACGCTGTTACTGTAGATACAATGAACGCACATATCAACGACACATGCATGGACTCGTGTTTATGACAACGCCATAGTTTTGTAGGTTTGTACCGCACTCTTAGATTCACAGGGTGAAATAAAACAGAAGATAGATAAGGTGTTGTTAATGACTCGGTCATCTCAAAGGTTGTTTGAAAGGTATCATTTGTGTCCTTCGTGTCCATGTGTGGCCTTCGTACGCACGCACACATACCAAATAAACGCACACAGGCACGAACATTACACACACACGCACGAACGCACACACACGCACACATGCACGGACATGCCCATACACCTACCCCCCCCCACACACACACACACACATGATCATACATGCACACCAACACAAACAGACAAGCATACGCTGACTCACAAAGACACACACACGCACACAAGAAAGGCCTATTTCAATCGTATACAGAACGACTGTGTGTGTGTGTGTGTGTGTGTGTGTGTGTGTGTGTGTGTGTGTGTGTGTGTATGTGGGTGTGTATGTGTGTGTGTGTCTACGGTGTGTGTCTGTATGTGTCTGTGTGTATCACAGTGTGACAAGCACATTTTTAAGAGCAGAAACAATTCATTCAAATTGCATTTCTTTTAATTCAAGAACCTGGATATGTTACAGTCAAATCGGGAAATCAGGTATTTCACGAGAATGTCTGAAAGTTTAGGCATTCATGGTAAATACCTGGTTTGATCAGGCAATTCCGGAAATGACTGCATTTTGTTAGGCACTATCAGGAAATGACTAAAAACTACTTGTGCAAATTTCCCGTTTTGCCTGACTGTTAGGCAAAACGGGTTGTTCTGAGACCTTATCTGTTTTTACCTCGCCTGCCTTGAGCATGAATTTCTCTTCTAGCACATTGTCTATTCATCGTTTTCCCCATTTCACTGAGTTCGGAGTGATTGCAGTTTGTTTTTTTACGGGTGCAGGTCACTACCGCGAGTGTAACACTATCGCGTGTGTAAGACTACGAGCACGAATTTATTGTCTTTCTTTATTTGGTGTTTAACGTCGTTTTCAACCACGAGGGTTATATCGCGACGAGGGAAAGCGGGGAGATGGGATAGGGGAAAGGGGGGGGGGGGGAGATGGGATAGAGCCACTTGTTAAGTGTTTCTTGTTCACAAAAGCCCTAATCAAAAAATTGCTCCAGGGGCTTGCAACGTAGTACAATATATGACCTTACTGGGAGAATGCAAGTTTCCAGTACAAAGGACTAAACATTTCTTACATACTGCTTGACTAAAATCTTTACAAACATTGACTATATTCTATACAAGAACCACTTAACAACAAGTTTATTTTTATGTGCTGTTTTAAAGGTACATTTTATCAGTATGGAACATGTTCAGTTCTTACAGTAGTTGATAGTGGGGGGGGGGGGGGGATCCTATCTTATTCTGCGTACTTTTATTGTGGTTCCGATAGCTCTTAGAGTTTCATAGTTCTCACCATGTCTGTATAGTGTATGTATTAGTTACTGTGATACCAAATTGTCTTACCCATGTATGTATGATGCTATGCGCCAGTGATGTATGAATGCTATTTATTTTTGTTTTTATCACACAGCAAGCTGCTTTCCTCGTGTATTTTTTATGTTCATTCATGTATTGTACACTTGGCAATAAATTATCTATCTATCTAAAAGGAGAAACAGAATCCGTTAGTCGCCTCATACGACATGCGGGGTGCAGAGAAATAAGGATGTGGAAAAGAAGACTTTTGGTAAGTGAAATAAAGGTGATGGATCCAGTCAGGTAGAAATAAGACAACAAGAAAAGAATTGGAAAACTGCAGGGAATAGTAGGGAGAGTTTTCTTGGAAGGAAATATAGGTGAAAGGACTGGAAAGGCAGAAATAAGACAAAAGAAGAGAAGAAACAGAACCGTTAGTCGCCTCTTACGACATGCTGGGTAGCATCGGGTAAATTCTTTCCAGTCCCAACCAATATGGGACTCCCCCTAACCCGCGGGGGGTACGAATTTATTGTGATTTTCTCGTAAAGTTCGGAGTGATTGGAGTTTGTTTTTACATAGCCGGCCTTGAGCACGAATTTATTGTGAGTTTCTCGTATAGCACATTGTCTTTTTACATTTAGTCAAGTTTTGACTAAATGTTTTAACGTAGAGGGGGGAATCGAGACGAGGGTCGTGGTGTATGTGCGTGTGTGTGTGTGTGTGTGTCTGTCTGTGTGTGTGTGTAGAGCGATTCAGACTAAACTACTGGACCGATCTTTATGAAATTTGACATGAGAGTTCCTGGGTATAAAATCCCCGAACGTTTTTTTCATTTTTTTGATAAATGTCTTTGATGACGTCATATCCGGCTTTTCGTGAAAGTTGAGGCGGCACTGTCACGCCCTCATTTTTCAACCAAATTGGTTGAAATTTTGGTCAAGTAATCTTCGACGAAGCTCGGACTTCGGTATTGCATTTCAGCTTGGTGGCTTAAAAATTAATTAATGACTTTGGTCATTAAAAATCTGAAAATTGTAAAAAAAAAAAAAAAATTTATAAAACGATCCAAATTTACGTTCATCTTATTCTCCATCATTTTCTGATTCCAAAAACATATAAATATGTTATGTTTGGATTAAAAACAAGCTCTGAAAATTAAATATATAAAAATTATTATCAAAATTAAATTGTCGAAATCAATTTAAAAACACTTTCATCTTATTCCTTGTCGGTTCCGGATTCCAAAAACATATCGATATGATATGTTTGGATTAAAAACACGCTCAGAAAGTTAAAACAAAGAGAGGTACAGAAAAGCGTGCTATCTTTCTTAGCGCAACTACTACCCCGCTCTTCTTGTCAATTTCACTGCCTTTGCCATGAGCGGTGGACTGACGATGCTACGAGTATACGGTCTTGCTGAAAAATGGCATTGCGTTCAGTTTCATTCTGTGAGTTCGACAGCTACTTGACTAAATGTTGTATTTTCGCCTTACGCAACTTGTTTTTTCCCCTTTTACGACCCCAGCCATTCAAAGTTTTATAGTAGGCTTCTGTGCTGAAATGCTTTCTGACTCTCACCAGAAACACAGATTGTGAGCGGTAGGCATTCTCCGATAATGCCTGGCAGCCTATTTCAGTCAATCACCGATAGTGCCTAAACAATTTCAGTCATTTCCGGATTTGCCTGATCAAACCAGGTATTTACCGTGAATGCCTAAACTTTCAGGCATTCTCGTGAAATACCTGATTTCCCGATTTGACTGTAACAGATATACGACAGTTAAACAGAGTACACACACATGCTGAGGATACGAAAATCTAACATTATTATAAAAATAAATCTACAGCACACAAAGTGTATGGGTACCTACATCATAAAAGAACCATGGCTATAACAAACGTAAAGACCCACATTACAATTGTCTCAGATATGACAGCAAACGACACCTACATGTACAACGAAAAAGAGACAAGAGTGACGAAATCATTCTAGTTTCGTGACAGGGATGACCTACATGAAGCAATAGATACAGCAAACACTGCTACTACGACTATCTCTACTTCTACTACATGTACTACTACTTCTGCTAATTCTACTACTGATACTAATACTAATTCTCCTACTGCTACTGTATACTAATATTCAAACTAACGCTCCCATTTTCGACTGGTAACTTATAAAAAACATAACATAAAATAAAAATTAAAACATACCTCAATATATGCTGCCTTTATAGCACAGAAAAATGCCTGTTCCGAAAATCTGAGCTTGCCTCTTTAACTGATTACGATACAGCCACATAAATTCAGTTACGCAATGAAAATAATAATAAACGATCAATTTCAAAGCAAACGTGTATGTGCAGGCAATACAATTATCATGAACCTGACTATGCAACATTATTATCTCATAAATATTTACACGCACACAAAAATTACGATTCTTTATCCTACATACGTGAGAGAGACACCCGTGAGATAATATACGTTCAAATCACACGTGTGTATATCATGTTAATGAGGTCATATCAAGCAAGTCTGGCAGGGACCTGTTTTTCTACTGCTTATGATGCCAAAGTCACCGAGACAAACGTCATTATAGAAACACAAATTGCGCTCGCTAATTACCCTCGATGAATCTTTAGAACTAACACGTCACGCCAAACTTTCAGAGTGACGTTTCTTTGCTTTGACGTAATAGATTGCACGAGGCTTTAGAAGAGATCGAGGTTACAAAACAAGCGTCTTCAATTTAGCTGCCTCGAGTGCAGGACATTTTCAATAAAATACACGCAAGTACAGTATGTAGGATAAACTGAATACTACATGGCTTGCTGTGTCGTATCAGATTTACACTCGTTGCTTTTTCAAATAGTGAACAGCTCGCTTTCGATCGCAGTTCAATATTTAAAAAAACAACTCGTGTAAATCTGGTACGACACAGCAAGCCATGTAGTATTCTCTATTTATCTCATTCTTCACAAGAACGAAACAAAATCAGACCCCAACACAATTGACATCACCGTCACTTATTCACAGTGAAACTAAAAACCAACATGGCGACAATGAAGAAATAGGCCAAAACAGGGGAGGCAACTCCGGAGGCAGAGTTGCTGGCATCTCTCTTGACCATCTGCGTGCGACAGTTACACGTCACTTCCGCCGGCTGGACGGGCACTCAAGCATCATGGGGCGTGGGGTGGGGAGGGGGATAAGAGTGGTGGGTGTGGGTGAGCGAGTTGTCTGTCCTTGTGTTTCTTTCTCCGTGGACATGCTTCAGTCAGACTGTACACCTCCCTGCCTAGAGTCATGTGTAAGAATACCATAATTCAAATTTGTTTGAAAAAGTATCGGATGCCTTTGAAATTTAGAATGAAATGATACAGATACATTCTTTTTAAGTGGTGTGTGGTTCTCGAGAAAATATGTGACCCTCCACCACGAAATGAGTCGCATGTCACCTCGCGCGGTTCTGCGCTAGGCTTAATATAAGTCCGGGGAGTGTCTGGTAACAGTGTGAGGGTCACCTTAGTCACAGGCTTATAACTCAAACAGTTTT